>NC_089777.1:32849036-33149036 GCF_040412425.1 Macrobrachium rosenbergii
AATAGTTCCCAAATAATGATAATTTTATAATAAAAACTTCAAATGGGTTCAGTGTTTTGGAAGACATCTCTCCTCCTAGAAAGGTGGTTCCAAAAGTAGTTTCAGAACAAAAACATCTGAGTTCAATTCAGTCTTGCCGCCCTAAGACAAATAGGATTAGTGGTGCACAGAACCACAGCAATAATTCTGAACATCAGGTTCATAATAAAAAATATGAAGATCAACCAAAGACCCTGAACACCAATTCAGATGAAAAGGGATTAAGAAAACAATCTCTTATAAAGGAGAATTTCCCACTCCACCCTGGGAACAGTACTTCCCCCAAGGAGTGGGAAGTAGCACATTTACCACCTTAGCATTCTTGCTCGATATTCTTCAGTGGAACTGTAAAGGTCTCAGAGCCCGTACAGAAGACCTTAAAGTTTTAATGCTTGAATTTAATCCAGGGATTATATGCCTACAGGAAACTATGTTAGGCAACTCTGTTTATAATCCTGGACTAAATTATTCAATATTTAAATCATATCCCCAATTGGTGATCGTGCCCATGGAGGTGCTGCAATTATTATTAATAAATGTCTACAGCACTCCACAATACAATTAAATACAACACTACAAGCTGTCGCTATTTCAGTCATTTTGGAAAAGAGGATAACAATCTGCTCCTTATACCTTCCACCAGACCTTGATTTTAACATTGGAGATATTCAGTCGTTAATTGACCAACTTCCAGCTCCTTTTACTTCTGCTAGGTGATTTTAATGCCCACAACCCCTTTGGGGAAGTCGGTTTAGATAGTAAAGGGAAATTAATCGAAGACCTTATTGACAGGAATGATGTTACCCTGTATAATAATGGGTCAATGACTTTCCACAACATTCACGATAATCATTTCTCTGCACTGGACCTTAGTATTTCTTCAACTAGTATCCACCTTGATTTTAATTGGTCTGTTAATGAAGATTTAAATGGAAGTGATCACCACCCGATCCATTTGAAATATGCTCTGAATGCTCCATCAGAAGTTTTACCTAAGTGGAAGGTAGAGGACGCTGACTGGGATAAATTTAGTAAGGGTGTCAATCGAGATAGGGAGTTTGAGTCCTTTCATTCTCATCTAGATGCCTATGATTACTTTATTGAATCTACTTTGAAGAGTGCTGAAAGCTCGATTCTAAAAACAAAAGGCAAACCTCGTAGACCTGCAGTTCCCTGGTGGAATAAGACGTGGTATTCTGAGAAAAGTGACTAGGAAATGCTACAGACGTTACAAAACTAGTGGCTCCCCTCCCCCTCGAGTAGGACGCCTTGACGAGGTGAGGGGCTAAGGGACCCTGGCCTTTGGGCCCGGGTCCTGACGAATCATCCTACATAGTTTTTGGTTTAAATGGCGTGGACATTTCCACATTCGCAAAATTTTACTGCTTAGGTGAGTCTGAGAAGGGATCGTTTTTTGGAAGGGGTTCGCATTCGAAGCTAATTGTGGGAGTTGTGGTGGTTGAGTCGCCACCCGAGATAGTTTGGACCTAAGAGATGGTGATGGGATTTTTCCACTGCTATCTTGAGGGGCGGAACCATCTCTGGGGATCAGCCCATCGGAATCCAGGGGGCTGGTTTTGGAGGTGGGACTCCTGGCTTTTGTCCGAAGCCCACGAGTACGGTTGGAGTGGGGGAGTCAGTCCCCATTAGTGGGGGCAGAACTCCCAGCAGGCGGATTGGCTTATACCTGGGCCACTGCAAGCGTACTGGTGCTATCCTGAAAGGGTAGGGTATGGGGTGGACTGTTGGGAGTCAACTCTCACTTGTGCCATTGGTGGAGAATGCGAATACCTGACTGATCTACGATACTTTCTTGATATGACCAAGCAGTTTTGGGTGGGTGGATGAACCAGTTTGTGTGTGGTGGTCTGATGTGTGCATGCTTGGCAGCTTGGGGTCTCTTCGTGGGCTTTGGGAGTGTGTTGGGGTGGGAAGCTGAGCAGTGGAGCTGCCCAGTTTGTCCTTTTGATATGCTGTCGGGGTCTGTGCGGGGCTCTTGGGTGTCAGGTGTGCACTTTTTGGACCTTTGCATGTGGACTGGTTTAAACTTATGGATTTGGCTTCTAGTTCTCCCTCCCCTGGATCCGATGACTTAACGGCACTGGTAAACGACTTCTGACATGAACATGGATACGGGCTTGGCTGTTGGACAGAACAAACACTGAGACACCAGGGTGTTAATAAATCTGGTGGATTTGATTCAAATAATAGGGTCCTTTATTGCACTAATGTAAACTTATCATTAGATTACGAATGTTTATACAGTGTAGTGAAGCAATTCGGCAAAGTGGAAAGAATTAAATTAGTTCTAGAAAAGATAAGCAGTCATTTTGTGCTTTTATCAAATTTTCCTCTCCCTTGGAAGCTAGTGAGGCACAACAGAGACTCCATGGCCACATTCTAAATGACTCAGTTGTCAGCACGAAAGTGTTTTCAGTGAAAAACTTGAATGATGAGCCATTTGACTTTGTTCCAAAGGCTGAAGAACATGGACCAGTCCCATGTACCAGAGCTCTTCCTCCCCTCTATGGCATGTTGCTATCTACAAGGAGGAGGAAAAAATTTGATAAAAGCTGCTGACTGCATTGAGAGCAAGGTTGGTTCCATTCCCATAGGAAATTTGAAACGGTATGGAAAGAATCTTCTAATAAAAGCTGGAAATGAGACTCAAGCAGTTCTGTTAGCTAACTTTAAACCTCCTGAAAGTGGAAATATTGAATCTATTTCATCTCACAGATTCTTTAATACACTGAAAGGAGTAGTTTACTCAAAAGATCTGCATGTTTTTAAAGAGGAGAGATTCTCCATCGATGCCCTCCTTGTGTATCTCATGTAAAAAAACTGGGTGGTGATGCAGCTATTCTTTTAACCTTCTCCTCCAATTACCTACCTGATACCATCATTGTTGGCCATGAGAGGATGCAGGTTAAAAAATATAAAAAGTCCTAGACAGTGTCGCAAATGCTTTGAATATGGCCACATTCAAAACTCTTGCGATAACAATAAAAGATGTCCTGTGTGCTCTGCAGAGCACGATAATTTTGATGATTGCAAAGCAGCCCGATACTGTTTTCTTTGCAAGGGTGATCACACACCAAACTCTAGGGCTTGTCCCAGATATAAATTTGAACAAGACGTGTTGGCAGTGGCAGATAATGAACATATTAGCATTAGTGAAGCAAAGCGCACGGTAATGGGGGCAAACAAAAGTGCCAACACTACGTATGCTTCTGTAATAAAACTTATGAAAACTTCCAACAATGTAAGGCCACCAATAACTGTGTCTGATGGAAGATATCACAAACCTGGTATTTCTCGAACCATAAATAATAATGAAAATCTCCAAACTGGTGAGAAACTTTCGTCGGCAAGTGCTTTGAAGTCCAGTAGCAAAAATTGTACTTCAAAAGCACAGAAAATTTATCTTCCACCACATCCACAGCTGTCGATTCATCTCCAAAAATAAAGGGTGCCAAAATCAACCAATAATTCAGGAAAATATTCTGAAAATACTTCAAACCAAAATAAGCTAAAGGAACAATCCCAATTAGATAGAGCTAGTTCAGAGCCATCAATCGCCACAGCCACAAACAAAAATAATAATAAAACTACGAATTGCAACTACCAAGAAACGCACAAGAAATAGTTCCCCAAATAATGATAATTTTATAATAAAAACTTCAAATGGGTTCAGTGTTTTGGAAGACATCTCTCCTCCTAGAAAGGTGGTTCCAAAAGTAGTTTCAGAACAAAAACATCTGAGTTCAATTCAGTCTTGCCGCCCTAAGACAAATAGGATTAGTGGTGCACAGAACCACAGCAATAATTCTGAACATCAGGTTCATAATAAAAAAATATGAAGATCAACCAAAGACCCTGAACACCAATTCAGATGAAAAGGGATTAAGAAAACAATCTCTTATAAAGGAGAATTTCCCACTCCACCCTAGGAACAGTACTTCCCCTCCAAGGAGTGGGAAGTAGCACATTTTACCACCTTAGCATTCTTGCTCGATATTCTTCAGTGGAACTGTAAAGGTCTCAGAGCCCGTACAGAAGACCTTAAAGTTTTAATGCATGAAGTTAATCCAGGGATTATATGCCTACAGGAAACAATGTTAGGCAACTCTGTTTATAATCCTGGACTAAATTATTCAATATTTAAATCATATCCCCCAATTGGTGATCGTGCCCATGGAGGTGCTGCAATTATTATTAATAAATCTCTACAGCACTCCACAATACAATTAAATACAACACTACAAGCTATCGCTATTTCAGTCATTTTGGAAAAGAGGATAACAATCTGCTCCTTATACCTTCCACCAGACCTTGATTTTAACATTGGAGATATTCAGTCGTTAATTGACCAACTTCCAGCTCCTTTACTTTTGCTAGGTGATTTTAATGCCCACAATCCCCTTTGGGGAAGTCGGTTTTTAGATAGTAAAGGGAAATTAATCGAAGACCTTATTGACAGGAATGATGTTACCCTGTATAATAATGGGTCAATGACTTTCCACAACATTCACGATAATCATTTCTCTGCACTGGACCTTAGTATTTCTTCAACTAGTATCCACCTTGATTTTAATTGGTCTGTTAATGAAGATTTAAATGGAAGTGATCACTACCCGATCCATTTGAAATATGCTCTGAATGCTCCATCTGAAGTTTTACCTAAGTGGAAGGTAGAGGACGCAGACTGGGATAAATTTAGTAAGGGTGTCAATCTAGATAGGGAGTTTGAGTCCTTTCATTCTCATCTAGATGCCTATGATTACTTTATTGAATCTACTTTGAAGAGTGCTGAAAGCTCGATTCCAAAACAAAAGGCAAACCTCGTAGACCTGCAGTTCCCTGGTGGAATAAGACATGTGGTATTCTGAGAAAAGTGACTAGGAAATGCTACAGACGTTACAAAACTAGTGGCTCCCCTCAGTCTAAATTAATCTACAAACGTGCTTTAGCCAAGCAGCGGCGCTTTTATAAGAAAGCCAAAAGAGAATGTTGGCTTTACTATATTAATGGAATAAACTCCAAGACCCCACTAAGAGTGGTGTGGCGCAAAATAAGGAAACTGAGTGGAAAATTTGTAGCGTCACCATTGCCCTCATTAAAAATAAATGACACTCTAATCACAGAGCCCACTGAAGTTGCCAATGAGCTAGGAAAACACTTTTCTAAAGTTTCCAGCCCTAACAATTATTCTCCAGAATTTCAAAGAATTAGGAATTCTGAAATGTGTCTGAAGTTTGATTCAGGAAAATCTGAACCATACAACTACAAATTTTCCCTAAGAGAACTTCGTGAGGCGCTCTCTCAAGTGAATCCACAGCTCCAGGTGAGGATACAATCATATATGAAATGCTGAAACACCTCCCAGATGATGCCAAAAATATTTACTGAAGATTATAAACAAAATATGGGAAACTGGAATTTTACCCAAGGACTGGAAAATATCCATAATTGTCCCAGTTAAAAAGCCTAATAAAGATGCTTCCCAAGCCACCAGCTATAGACCAATAGCTCTTACCAGCTGTGTATGTAAGCTGATGGAGAAAATGATAAATACTAGACTGGTTTGGCACCTGGAGACCAAAGGATTACTATCGCCATTTCAATTTGGTTTCAGAAAAACCGCTCCACCCTTGATCCTTGCTGAGGCTGACCAACCAAATCCAGCAAGGATTCGCCAAAAAGTGTCAGACCATTGGCATATTTTTTGACTTGGAGAAAGCATATGACACTACCTGGAGAATTGGCATCATGAAACAATTGCACAAGATGGGCATATGTGGAAGAATGGTCAGGTTTATATATTCCTTTTTATCAGACAGACTTTTTAAGGTAAGAGTGGAAACTCCTTCTCCCAACCTTTTATGCAGGAGGAAGGAGTTCCCAAGGAAGCGTTTTAAGTGTAACACTTTTTCAGTGGCAATAAATAGCGTGATTGAAAAAATCTCGCCCCTGTTAAATGCTCGCTTTTTCGATGACCTTGCAATATACTGCACAGGATATGATTCCTTGTCCGTATGTAAACATTTGCAAAGGTCTATTAATGCTATTACTAAGTGGGCTGATGAGAATGGTTTCAAATTCTCCTCTTCCAAAACAGTTGCAGTAAGATTCACCAGGTGCTGGCGTGTGGAAGAGGTTCCCACACTTAGTTTAAAAGGGTCCATCCTTCCTTACGAGTGAAGTTAAATTTCTGGGGATGACTATTGACCATAAATTAACATGGGCTAGCCACATAAATGCCCTAAAGTTTAATGTTAAACAATCTATGAATATTTTAAAGGTTGTCTCTGGATTTAGTTGGGGGCTGATAAGAAATCCCTTCTGAGGCTATATGACTCTCTGTGTCGATCTAAGTTAGACTATGGCTGTCAGATTTATTCCTCAGCCTGTAAAACCAAGCTAAAGGAACTGGATGTTGTACACAACATGGGGTTGAGAATATGCTCAGGGCTTTTAGAACTTCGCCTGTTGAAAGCATTTATGTCGACACAGATCATTTACCCCTTGATCTAAGAAGGCAAGAGCTAGGGTTGCGATACATGGCTAGAATGAAAAGTGCTCCCAAAAATCCCTCCTTTCAAGCACTAAAGGAAACAGACTCTCGAAGTTTTTCTGGTACAAGAGCTTCTAAACCATTCCAAATTCGACTGAATGAGGATGTTAGGAATAATCACCTTAAATCCCAGAAAGTCCTGGAAGTAGAATATCCTGTAAATCCTCCATGGCTTATCCCAGAAGCATCAATATGTAAGAAACTGTTTAACAAAAAGGACTGCACTGTAGAAGAGATTAGGGAAAATTCTTAGAGCACGATGTTACCCATACTAATTTTACAAAAATTTATACAGATGGATCTAAGTCAGATAGTGGTGTTGGTTGCGCTGTTATCCTTGGTGATACAGCGTACACAGCTAAATTACCTGACTCTGCATCAATATTTACTGCCGAATTAACAGCCGTAGTGTCTGCCCTAGATTTAGTTTTTTCAAAGTAGTGACTCTAATTTTGTCATATACTCAGACTCTAGAAGCACCTTAGAAGCTATTAAAAATTTAATAGCTTTCATCCATTAATTGAAAAAGTTCAGGAGTGGCTTTTTCGTATATATTGTCGACGTAAATCAGTCTCTTTCTGTTGGGTCCCTTCTCACGTGGGATTCATGAAACGAGATGGCAGACAGGGAAGCGAAAGCTGCTAGTATTTTATCAGAAACCTCTTTTAGAAAAGTGCCTCATACAGATCTAAAAGGTCCCATTAGATCTTATGTTTTAAGTAAATGGCAAGAAAGGTGGACTTCTCCCCTTCTTGCCAATAATAAGAAATATAGAAATATTAGGGATAATGTACTACCGTGGTCTTCGTCATTCCAGCTTGACAGACGAACAGAGGTTATTTTAACGAGATTAAGGATTGGGCACACTCGTCTAACCCATCAGTTTATTTTAGAAGGAAGCAGCCCTCCAGAGTGTGCTTACTGTGACGAGACACTAACAGTGGAGCACATTCTGGTGGTCTGCCCCAGATATTTTAACCAAAGAGAGATATTTTCAGGTAAATCCTGTCTGATATTTTGGGAGATGAAGCAGATATTTCTGCTATCATCTCTTTTAAAGTGTATTAAAATTTTTAACGATATTTAATTTTATTTAATTTATTACATCACGTAGAATTTTAATGACATTAATTTTTTTTTTTTTTGTATATAGCACATCATTCATTAAACTTCATACCCTTATTTATTGGTCACATCACTTCATTTTATTTATTAATCATTTCCTTCATGAATTCATAACTTTAACATAATTTATTTTCTTTCCATTACGGCGCTGAATGGCCTTGTTGGCCCCAGTGCCTGGGCTTTTGCCCTAAATATCATACATCCATCCATCTAGTGGCTCCCCTCAGTCTAAATTAATCTACAAACGTGCTTTAGCCAAGCAGCGGCGCTTTTATAAGAAAGCCAAAAGAGAATGTTGGCTTTACTATATTAATGGAATAAACTCCAAGACCCCACTGAGAGTGGTGTGGCGCAAAATAAGGAAACTGAGTGGAAAATTTGTAGCGTCACCATTGCCCTCATTAAAAATAAATGACACTCTAATCACAGAGCCCACTGAAGTTGCCAATGAGCTAGGAAAACACTTTTCTAGTTTCCAGCCCTAACAATTATTCTCCAGAATTTCAAAGAATTAGAATTCTGAAATGTGTCTGAAGTTTGATTCGGGAAAATCTGAACCATACAACTACAAATTTTCCTAAGAGAACTTCGTGAGGAGCTCTCAAGTGAATCCACAGCTCCAGGTGAGGATACAATCATATATGAAATGCTGAAACACCTCCCAGATGATGCCAAAAATATTTACGGAAGATTATAAACAAAATATGGGAAACTGGAATTTTACCCAAGGACTGGAAAATATCCATAATTGTCCCTGTTAAAAAGCCTAATAAAGATGCTTCCCAAGCCACCAGCTATAGACCAATAGCTCTTACCAGCTGTGTATGTAAGCTGATGGAGAAAATGATAAATACTAGACTGGTTTGGCACCTGGAGACCAAAGGATTACTATCGCCATTTCAATTTGGTTTCAGAAAAAACCGCTCCACCCTTGATCCCTTGCTGAGGCTGACCAACCAAATCCAGCAAGGATTCGCCAAAAAGTGTCAGACCATTGGCATATTTTTTGACTTGGAGAAAGCATATGACACTACCTGGAGAATTGGCATCATGAAACAATTGTACAAGATGGGCATATGTGGAAGAATGGTCAGGTTTATATATTCCTTTTTATCAGACAGACTTTTTAAGGTAAGAGTGGGAAACTCCTTCTCCCAACCTTTTATGCAGGAGGAAGGAGTTCCCCAAGGAAGCGTTTTAAGTGTAACACTTTTTCAGTGGCAATAAATAGTGTGATTGAAAAAATCTCGCCCCTGTTAAATGCTCGCTTTTTGTCGATGACCTTGCAATATACTGCACAGGATATGATTCCTTGTCCGTATGTAAACATTTGCAAAGGTCTATTAATGCTATTACTAAGTGGGCTGATGAGAATGGTTTCAAATTCTCCTCTTCCAAAACAGTTGCAGTAAGATTCACCAGGTGCTGGCGTGTGGAAGAGGTTCCCACACTCAGTTTAAAAGGGTCCATCCTTCCTTACGAGAGTGAAGTTAAATTTCTGGGGATGACTATTGACCATAAATTAACATGGGCTAGCCAATGTAAATGCCCGAAAGTTTAATGTTAAACAATCTATGAATATTTTAAAGGTTGTCTCTGGATTTAGTTGGGGGCTGATAAGAAATCCCTTCTGAGGCTATATGACTCTCTGTGTCGATCTAAGTTAGACTATGGCTGTCAGATTTATTCCTCAGCCTGTAAAACCAAGCTAAAGGAACTGGATGTTGTACACAACATGGGGTTGAGAATATGCTCAGGGGCTTTTAGAACTTCGCCTGTTGAAAGCATTTATGTCGACACAGATCATTTACCCCTTTGATCTAAGAAGGCAAGAGCTAGGGTTGCGATACATGGCTAGAATGAAAAGTGCTCCCAAAAATCCCTCCTTTCAAGCACTAAAGGAAACAGACTCTCGAAGTTTTTCTGGTACAAGAGCTTCTAAACCATTCCAAATTCGACTGAATGAGGATGTTAGGAATAATCACCTTAAATCCCAGAAAGTCCTGGAAGTAGAATATCCTGTAAATCCTCCATGGCTTATCCCAGAAGCATCAATATGTAAGAAACTGTTTAACAAAAAGGACTGCACTGTAGAAGAGATTAGGGAAAATTCTTAGAGCACGATGTTACCCATACTAATTTTACAAAAATTTATACAGATGGATCTAAGTCAGATAGTGGTGTTGGTTGCGCTGTTATCCTTGGTGATACAGCGTATACAGCTAAATTACCTGACTCTGCATCAATATTTACTGCCGAATTAACAGCCGTAGTGTCTGCCCTAGATTTAGTTTTCAAAGTAGTGACTCTAATTTTGTCATATACTCAGACTCTAGAAGCACCTTAGAAGCTATTAAAAATTTAATAGCTTTCATCCATTAATTCAAAAAAGTTCAGGAGTGGCTTTTTCGTATATATTGTCGACGTAAATCAGTCTCTTTCTGTTGGGTCCCTTCTCACGTGGGGATTCGTGGAAACGAGATGGCAGACAGGGAAGCGAAAGCTGCTAGTATTTTATCAGAAACCTCTTTTAGAAAAGTGCCTCATACAGATCTAAAAGGTCCCATTAGATCTTATGTTTTAAGTAAATGGCAAGAAAGGTGGACTTCTCTCCTTCTTGCCAATAATAAGAAATATAGAAATATTAGGGATAATGTACTACCGTGGTCTTCGTCATTCCAGCTTGACAGGCGAACAGAGGTTATTTTAACGAGATTAAGGATTGGGCACACTCGTCTGACCCATCAGTTTATTTTTGAAGGAAGCAGCCCTCCAGAGTGTGCTTACTGTGATGAGACACTAACAGTGGAGCACATTCTGGCGGTCTGCCCCAGATATTTTAACCAAAGAGAGAGATATTTTCAGGGTAAATCCCTGTCTGATATTTTGGGAGATGAAGCAGATATTTCTGCTATCATCTCTTTTTTAAAGTGTATTAAAATTTTTAACGATATTTAATTTTATTTAATAATTTATTACATCACGTAGAATTTTAATGACATTAATTTTTTTTTATGTATATAGCACATCATTCATTAAACTTCATACCCTTATTTATTGGTCACATCACTTCATTTTATTTATTAATCATTTCCTTCATGAATTCATAACTTTAACATAATTTATTTTCTTTCCATTACGGCACTGAATGGCCTTGTTGGCCCCAGTGCCTGGGCTTTTGCCCTAAATATCATACATCCATCCATCCATACAACCCAACCATCATCAGCATGGCTGAAAGAACCCACTGATCCTTCATAGTGCTCGTTGCAAGGTGCAATAGTGCTCGTTGCAAGGTGCAACATCCCCAGTGGGAAAGCATGACTTACCCTGCTGTTGGTCTTCTTTTATTCTCCATATTTTTATATGGAAAAACAGATGACCAAAACAGTCAGCAATCATACTAACGATCATTTCCAGCTCGTGCAGAAGGATACTCATATATAAGGCAATGGTTTGTATCTATTTGGGAACAAATAGGGTATTATTTGTTACTTATCAGAAAGTCACTTTCAAAGCATAGGTTGGTGCTACTGTATTAGAAAGTCACTTTCAAAGCATAGGTTGAGGTGCTACTGTATTCATGTATATTATGATACATTAATGTTGTATGTTCTACAAACAAGAACGGTCGCAGACAGTGATGTGTTAAATAAGTGTGTCCAGTTCTTAAATGGTTGACACCGTTATCGTACCCCTTTCTTTTGCATTGACAACTACCATAATTGTATTAGTTAAGTTGCTTTAATTTGCTATTATCATCATGCCACAAATCTTGCCACATAACTGTTTCAAGAGACTAAAATGAATAAAAAAAGATGACCTTGTTTGTAGGTTACTTGATCTTATGATTTCAACAAGGCGATCAAAAATCTGCTCTTGCACCAATACCTAGATGGGATTAGGAACTAAGCTAACCCCATATAGTGGAAAAGGAATCATGATTACATAAACAATAAAACTGAGTAATAAAGCAATTTATTATTTCTATACACTGTTGGTCAACAAGTATATATTTAAAGATAACTTACACAAATCTTTACAGTTCTAGTCCAAAAATTGGACAATTAACATGTATACTGTAGTAACCACATTGCTTAATGGTTCCTACGACTAAAACTCATCTTAGAGACCCTATCAGTCAATATCAGAGATTGAAGCAAATAAAATGTCATACAAGAGTTAGGAAGTATAAAACTAGGTTATCCCATTATTGCATGGTTTGACTCGTAGAGACTGGAATACATACAGAACTTAATATATCATTTCACAACTTCAAAGGCTAAACTTTCGCACCATCACTGTGCCTTTTTGCAGTACGGACCATAAAAAGAAGAGGTCAAAGAATTGATGCTAAGTACAATACTGAAAGAGACTACAGTAAATTATAGAATACAATGTAGTCATATAATACAGCAATTCAAACAAAGTTTCAACATAGGAGCATTTACTACATTTCACATAAACACCACAAAAATATTAAGGTACAATTTTGCAAAGTAGTGCAACGATGAATAAGAATAAGTCTATGAAAGGCTTGTTACATTTCCAATAAAATGAATTAAATTCCAACAATTATGACAGCTGTACCAACATACATCAAAGATGTTATATCAACATACATCAAACACTATTAACTTCCAAAATTTGTTAGTAGTAATGATAAAAGTCTGATGAACACTTAAATATACACCTAAATATCTTATTGTCAATGCCTGAATATATTCACACTTACCTGGAAGTTATGATCCTCATGAGACATATCAAATCTTTTACACTGATGTAGCACATCCTCTACCTTTCCTTCTCTTCTATATAAGAATTTATATATATTTACACTCATACAATACATATACACCATCACACATATGCACACACACTATATGTATATATATACAGTCAATCCCTATCATTTGCAGGTCTGGTTATTCACTGGGTCACCCTATAATACTCTTATGATTTTTCGAAATAAATTAAAACTTTAAAATGGATGATAACTTGTTCCCACTGTGCATAGAAGAGTAGCGTTATATTCGCAATTTTCTCTGATAATCTGCGAATATCAGTGAAACAGAAAAGCAGTGGCAGAATATTATGGAATCTTTTGATCTGTTGAGAGAGAGAGAGAGAGAGGGTGGGGGCAGGGGGGACTTGCAAAATTTGGGGTTGATTGTTTATAGATATACACAAAATTCCTTGTCATCTTGCCAGGGTGGGAAGGGGTTACTTTTAAGTGTAGGAAAATAAGGTGACCCAAAAGGATAGAAAAATATAAATAGTATGTGGAATTAGTTGCTATGATTATAATTCTTCTAGTATCAAGTTTAGAATGAGTGTTAGTATTTCTACTTCCACCTGAGAAATATCTGTTCATGGACTTTTAAACTCCTCCATCACTCACTTTCAAGTTTCTGTGACCTTCAATTTCATTTTCCTTCTATGGTAAAATCATGCCTTCTGCCTAATTACAATAACAATGTTTCTGAATCACAAGCATTCAAGGTTTAATCCATTCAACTCTGAGCCATAAAGTGGAAGCCTCAAAGACTTGGAAATGACTACTCTTGACTGATGTTTCACTTCCTCTCTTAAATGATCTTAAAACTAAACATCCCCTATTGAGGTCTTACTCTCTACAAAGTGAAAATTGAAACTAGTTTTACATATGCTACTCTCATTAACAATAGGATTCACTGCAACATTACAATTGTACAGTACAGGATAAAGTAATCACAACGTCATTTCACTCATCAGTGCTTTTGTCTTTTGGACTCCTCTTAAGCCCAGCAGAATCTTCTGTAAATCTATTTCTCTCTTTCATTCATTCTTCTGTTATTTCACACATTCCTAAATCAATACAACATATTTTGCCTCTTTCTTGACCATTTTGAACTTCACTGTAAAAGGTCTATTTTGTCACTAATGCCATCAAAATACTGAATAATGGTGAAGTCTCAAGGGGGGTCTGAAGATAATATTTGTTTCTTTGAATACTTCCATAGTAAGCTTAACCTTATGCAGTGCTCTCTTCTAACTCATTCTGAACAGAAACATCTGACCATGACTTTAAAATAAGTTTTTTAAAAAGAACAATAACTGAATACTGTGTTTTGACTAATGTTCATTTTATTTATTTATTTTTGTTTTTTGCAACAAATTTTGCATTCATTATTATCATGAAAACAGGCAACTTTTGGCTACCAGCATCTATCACTTACAAAATAAATGTCTTACACGAACTTGAGAAAATTTACAAGTTCTGAAACCCTGCATTCTGTTTTATATAACCATTCTAATGGTCCTCCTTCTTAGATGACCTACTACATTTTATAAAGCATCTAATTTATTAAAAGAGGCACGAGTCAAATATATTTCAAGACCAAGAATGTAACATGATGCACTGTATCATGCATATTCCCAGAATGGGGAAATGGAATGCTAGCATTACCACAAAGCATATGGGTAGGTACTCTCTGTTCCAATAATTTTTAACCCTCTTGCACTGAAAGTAACTGTTCCCTACATGTCACATTCTTTTTCAATTAGCATATGAGCCCTAAAGTAACACCTCTGTCCTAGTGACAGCAAAGATGGAACAATCTCCAAGTACAAATAAATTTCTTCTATATACACATACTGTTATTGAGTATATTATATACACACAATATTTTATTTAATATATACAGTACAGTATTTACTTCATATTGAGATACCTATAATTACAGTATATATGCAAATACTGTATGTACATAATATACATATGTTAAATAAATCTGTATATGCATAAAATTTTAAGATCTAGCCATTAATCACAATTTTATATGGTAGATTTCCAGTGAAATGAAGTTTGTTCTGGTAACTGAGTGCGTCCTCAACTTACGGCGCTCAAAGTCATGCCATTAACGGCACTAACAGCAAGAATAGCATCAAATTAATGGTGCTGTAACTTGATGTAGCATCAACTTACAGTGCTGTAACTTGATGCAGCATCAACTAACGGTGCTGTAACTTGATGCAGCATCAACTTACGGCGCTGTAAGTTGATACAATATCAACTTACAGCGCTGTAACTCGAGTTCCAGCACCATAAGCTGTTAAAGCACCGATAACAGCGAAAAATTGACTTAGGGCGCCGGAATGGATCCCCCGCCGTAGGTCGAGGACCCACTGTATATGATATATCACATATTCAGACAAGACACCAGAGAACCATAACTCAATCCACCAACTGATCAACAATTGCCCAGAAAAACTGTGAAAATATGTCATTGCTCTGATTGCTTCTAGGGACTGAATAAAGGTTATGACAAAAAGTACTATTCATTTTATAGGTTTACAATAATTAATAACCAGAATAGATTTTCCTTTCATATTCTTGGTGGCTGATAATGAATGGACTACATTTGGAGCTGTGTTTTTCATAACCATTCCCTTTAAATTTGTTCATGCAAAAGATGCCAGTGTAACATATTAAGCAAGCTTCACTTTATGTATAGGCAATCCTTGCTTACCCTAATTTTATAAAGAAAATTACTGAATGAAAAAGCCAGCAAACAGGAGGTTGATTGCACTTGTATGTTAATGGACATCAAAACAATACTCATCCCTTGGATTTTACATTCATTTTCTTGATATTTCCTTCAAAAACTAAGATAATTTCTTAAAGCGGTTATTTCCTTGATGTTTGCCTCATTGCCAATGTGTATCTTTGCTATGCACCAAGAGTAACTAGATTTATTTTCTACTAAGGAAAACTTAATGGTATGGATTATATAAGAGCCAGTCTCCCATGAGGGTGCTCTTGGCTATACACACTATACCTTCAATTCAAGGAACAACCATTGCATGCATTCTAAATATGTAATGTACATAAATGCTGTCTTCCGTAAATTACACTCTCCTTCATAATACCTGCACCTAAGCAACTCTTCGTAAATACCATTATAAATTTGTTTTTGTAAAGCAAAACTGCAGATGTAAGGATGGAACAATGAAGTAATCTGAAGAAAGCAATAAATTTCCTACCTTGTCACAAACACTGCTACACCTATTGGTTTTGCATTTTGTCCTTTTTTACATTTCTTCTACTTTAGCTGGTAGCCCTTGAAATTTTACAGTTTCTCTGCTGGTGGTCCAACGTATTTTCCTTTCTTATATCTGATTCCCCATTTACCCAAATTAGTCCCTCTGTCTCGTCAACTTCTTTGGTTTTTAGATGACAGCTTTCATTAGCACTTTCTGTTTGTTGTTATTTAAATTATTTTCTTCCTTCAGCTTTTGTTCTTTCCCTTTGAATTTATGGTAAACAATAACAAATACTGATTACAAGATTATATTCTTACATCTACATGGGATGCATGCATATTTGAACACGTCAAAGCAATTCTCCAAATCCAATGCAAATTCAGCACTGAATTTCTTACCTGCCCTGGGCAGTAGTATTTGTAAATTACACCGTTGCCTTATTAGGTCAATGGTAAATTCCACTGAGCAACACAACTTCAAAAGCAAAGACAGATGGTGGCACTCATATCACAGCCAGGCCAAACATAATTCTTTAATACTGGAATACAGCAGTGTATATAGATATGTATGAAACATTACATGTATGTTGAAGCGTACATTTGTGTTCATAAGTGTATTTATATTATTAATGATACAGATTAAAATAAAAACTTGAAATTTCAAAACAATGGACATTACCTAGACTGGTGTAAGCACATACTATCACATTTTTTTTTTAAATTTTAATCTTAAGGTGTAATGACAAAAACAAACATGGATACAATTCAAGTTGAACCAGTCTGGAGTCATAAAATGATTATAGTAAAGTACAGCAGTTTTTTTTTTATTGCATCTTCAAAACAGCCATGGAATTCAATTGCACACCGTTCATTTCCTACATATTTTCAGGCAATATTTGTATTGAGAGAAAAGGTTTTATAATGAACACACATTCCAGAAACTATTCTTTTCCTAAAATTCAACACTACTGCAATATGAATCTCATGTTATCTTGTGCTTATTAGTTTCAGTAAACCTGAAATGAGACGCCAGAGCATTTACCACAAACCACCATAAACTAAATTAATTTTCATTTACCAAAGCACAATCACACAATTGTATAATTTTTTTTTCTTTATTCAAAGATTATTCTATGGCCTTATCAATGACTCAATTTATTCATTGAAAAATTGCTTTGCATGACACAAAGTCATTACTGACTACTACCATAAATCTGTATTAAAACAATATGGGGAAACTTAAAAATTAATTTTTGAAAAGTGAATTCGGGCGAAGATTAATCCAAATAAATATTTTGTTTAAAATTACATGCCTGACCTATAAATTTCTTGACAGCTGAGAGAAAAACTAATAAAATAAAATATAACTAAGATGAAATGACTATCCTATGAGGTGGTTTGCAGTAAATACAGATCACCATGTGATAGGGAAACACTGATAAACGTATGGTCATGAATGAATATTATGAATTTTCACTAGTCTGTAAGACACGGTTTACCATTAATCCTTAACAGATAAGGTTTGTGCTTCTTTTCCGGAGTATTTGATAATCAATAAATAAGTTTCAGAAAGAAGTATCGACACAACTATCAATACCAATAAGGTACTGTCATACATTACAGGAGTTGACTAAGAAAGCATATTACATACGCGAACTTGTGAACTGGGCGACTGTCAAAAAAGCACAAATGAGTTTTATATAGTTTCTATAAATTAGATAAAAAGCTAAGCCAGCATTACTGAAGTTCATCCAACCAAATCCAGTAGTCACTTATTACCAACTAAACCAGAGCATGGTCAAATCATCACTAATGTGATAGTATAATTAACGTTCCCATGAATAGTTCCTGGCAGTCCTTTGTAAAGGAGATTTCACTACTACTCCTCTACTTTAAAGTAAATAAAATCATAAATGTTTACATGGGTGTTAGTCACAAAAAACATTTTGACAACCACAATGGTACTAAAGACCCTTGCTAAATACCATTAACCCATGTAAAAAAAAAAAAATTATATCAACAAACCTGAACACATAATTAGGACTAATTTCTTTGAGAAGTTCACAATAATGACTGTATATCTGCATATCTTGCATCAGAAACCAACCAATCTATGAAGCATTAGAACGGGCCAGGCTAGATGTGGACTGAGAGGGTGTCATGTTTGAATCTACACCGCGGCTTAAGTAGGCTCCATAAAACTGCTCCTGTTCATTAAGCTGTTTTTCAAATTCTTCCTCTAATTTCTGTAAAGAAAATTTTTTAAAACTTGGTTATGTAAAATATGGCAATAACTTTTTTTGTATTAAACATGACTGTACACTATAGAACACCAAACAATACCATGATAATATCTTCAACATTCAAGTTTTCTGTTTCACATTACTGTACTATCACATCTCGGCAAGTTACTGCTAAAGAACATTCTTAATCAACAGCAAAAAAGACAAAGCTATTTATATCTGATTCTAAATTCATACATAAAAACAAACTAAAATAGAGTACACTGGAGTCTTCGTATGTATGCACAAATAAAACTTTCTTCATAAAAATAAAATCCTCGGTACTTTATCTGTGAAAAGATGTATGGTTTAGATATTTTCTTACTTTTACCTACAACATGGAAAGCCAGCCATTCAACATAAATGACCAGATACTTTTACGTAATTATAATTATGTAAATTTTTATACATACCTCAACAACTATATCAGTTAGAATGACAATCTGACCAGCAAACGAAGTCTATCAAGTCTCAAAGGTCTAGCCTAATCGACTAAAGTCTTGAAAATCCAAGCATCCAGTTACAACAAATTTTAAATATTTCCACAGTTACAACAAATTTTAAATATTTCCACATGGGTAAAAGTAAATTCAAACCACATTTTTCAACAATATTTGTAAAACCACAAATGCATCGATACTTTTGTTAAGGACAGACCTGCAAATTTTACGAAGATTTTTAAAATGAAATTTGTTAATCAAATTATTATCAAAGAAAATTCCAAATTTAATCATATACATTTCATTATTAATAAGTATTTACTTCATATATTGTTACTAAAATGAGTCTTAATCATTTAAAAAACTTGTCCAACCTACATCGAGTAATTGCTAATTACTAACAATCTCCACCATCACATCATTAAATCTTAACATGATTTTACATATTTTATTAATAAAATAAATAACCATCTGAAACTCTATCATGTTGAATCACACTGACAAAAGTTGTGGAGAAGCAATAACAATTGCAAGAGTTCAGCAATAAAAACTGCAATGTATGATAATTTATGAAATAAACTCTTGCATAATGTGATAACAAAAAACTACACTTGGTTACCTAATTATCAACAGCAAATCCTTATAATGAATAAGCATACTTTTATATGGAACAAGCCAAGAAGCCATGAACTTGCCTAGCAATATCCATGGAATAGAAACCTTGGGTGAATAAGGAGCAAGATATATGAGCATGCAAAGGATAGACAAGCATACTTGACTGTACTCTCAAGCCAGAAAATTCAAACCCCAAGTCTGTGGGAGGCCATGGTATGGAGATTCAGGCACAGCCTAAGGTTTGAAAACAGTGGTTATTTGGTCACAAAACAGCATAAGCATCTATATGTGGAGCAAAAGATGTCCGATCAATAAGGCAAAACTTTATTTCTGAGAAAAATTGCTGAGCAGCCCAAATTACCCATACAGTGGAACCCTTTCCTATGAGCATGTTTTAAGTACAGTACAATAGTTATGCTTAAAGCTGAAAGTGCAATTGCTTTATAGGAAAAGAATTTAACAAACCTACACAATAGAGAACTACTAACTCTTCAAAGTGGATGAAAAGCAGGATTATAAAGAGCTCTATTAATGACATGATGCTAAATACTTAGGGGCAAAACTTAAAAATGAAAATAGTCCTTGATAAATAAAACGTAAAAAATTTTTTAGGCAACCTACTAAATAAACCTAGGGTTTTATTATACTAGAACCTACTGGCATTTTCAGTCCTCTTCAATCAGATTTTTTTCCATCTCATACAAGAAATTTCCTGAGACTCAACAACATAAGATGTCTCATAACTGTAATACTGTAGCATGAGTACCAGTACTAATTCTGTGAGAATGGCATCAAATATTTTCAATAACAAAAAGAAATTCCTGCTCATGCACAAACAGGATGCCCACAATAAAAAAAATTAACCTGTTTTGTAAAACATTAGTACAGCACTTTCTTTGCCATACAATGTATATAATATTAATAGTGCCCAGACTCTGACTTACAACCTACTTATAGCTTACGGCCTACTCACAGTTTTCTAAGCAACCAGCAGCAGAGACTTGTTGTCGGTGTTTTTACTGAGCTTAGACCTATCTTGTCTGGTGTTCCACAGGGAAGTATTCTGGGACCTTTGCTGTTTTTAGTCTTTACTAGTGACATGATTGATGGCCTAGAAAATAAGATAGTACAGTATGCAGGTAATACAACTGTTGTTGCAGGTGCAACTAGCCCTAAGAGAAATCTGGAGCAGACCAGCCAGTGGTGCATGCAGAAGTTCTCCAGAAAAGCTGACTTTACCTATTAGCTGATCTATGCTCTTACTCCATGACTGGTTGTGCACAGATAACACTGCTCAATGATTCAGAAGATGAGACGATACTTGGTGTTGTCTTTAACTGCAAGCTTTCTTTTTCGGCAGTCAACAAACACTAATAATGTCAGATTCAGATCTGTCATACTTCTATTATGGCATTAGATTATTGTTGTCCTGTTGTGTTGGAACAGTTCCCAGGATCATTTAATGTTTGCACATTGCTCAAATCAGTGGCTAACATTTTTCTAATACTGACAATTACAATTCTGACCTTCACTACAAGAAAATGTTTAACCATCTTACATTAATTACTTTAGAAATAAATTTGTGATAATGACTTCGGTGCCACACCCTCGGTAGAGCATGCTACTTTGTGAATAGTCAGTATCCACATTCTACTGAATTACCAAAATACCACAATGACCAATGCCTGTGGTCTTTCGATTTTTACTATAAAACTGTGGAACAATCTTCCTGGCAGTAACATTAATGTAGATGGTCATATGTTTAAAAAAGCTCTCAATACTATTTTAAAGCACGGTGCAACATTACATCACATTTTTCTGTCCTATGCTGTACTGCTGTTTATGTATTAATATATGTGTATTCACCTGATGCTTGCTTTGCAAGGCAGTTCTTTTAGGCTTGTTCCATATGAATGTATGCATATTATGAACAAAAGTAGCACCTGTCTGTCTTTAATTACAACTGACAAACTTCCAAGAAATATAAGAATTAAGATTTTTAATAAAAAACATTTTCATATAAACCCATCACTTTTATATATACAATGTAAAAATTAATTTTAAGCTGCTACCTGGTTCAAAGACCAAGTCTACAAACATCGTTAATTCATGATCAAATGTCTCAGACACTGCAGTGTTATGCATAGCAGACAAGGAGTGATAGTACTGTACAACTATGCATCAATTCTAGGGTACTCATCAATAACTTCCTTACTTTTGTATGAAAAATAAAATTTAGTTTTGAAAATATAAGTCTAGTTTCACCATAGCCATTGAAAATAAAAATCTAGTTTCACCACAGCCCATACCTCATACTGCCTGCATCACATATCAGGATGGAGAATCAAACAAATAAATGCCTCAGACATGGCCGATTATAACCTGCAGGATTTGTACTGAGCTCACTGATAATGACCCAAGGCTCTGAGCAGTACAGGGGAATGAAAGAGTTGGAGAGCCTATTTGGGAGCAAAATAAGGTGATTACGTGTGTGTCTTGACTAAACGCTTATCATTTATGTTGAGATAGTGCTAGTAACCCTGAGAGTATACATCTTCAGGTGGATGAGACAAAGTAAATTAGGCAGACTCGTATATGTCCTCCCTTGAAGGCAATACCTACTATGTTGCTACTACCAGTACTAAAGAAATATCAACCCCTTTACATACCTTAGGAAAACTGAGCATAATTTACAGGGACCTCCAAGATTATATTTAAACTTCTAAGACACGGAAAGTACTCTGACCTTGTAGACTTTAATTCTTACTTACATAGTTTTCCATGTATCACATTTCTGTAGGCCCTACATATATCATGAGTCAGTAGGATGCAGTGTTTTTAGATATTGGTTTCCTATAGTGACCTGTGGAATGGAAACAGTCAAGAGAAGTTCCTTCTAGAATCTCTAGTCCTCTTGGAATAGGAAGCAAGAAAAGGGAGAGCAAAGGGTCCTATGAAATGGTCTTGGCTACCTTGGTTCAACTTTTTGCTAGTCTGTTACATAAGCCAATCGAATGGTTCTTCCATCCTAAGCACATGTGACTATGCATATCTCACTGACTCATTTTTTAAGGTGTAGAGGCCACAAGTGAGCTTTCTTTTCAGTGTGAGACCCAACAATGAGGTATTTTACAAGTGTTTGTATGGGGATTTGGTGAGGCTTTTCAAAACCAAAGACAAATCCCAGTGGGATACTTGGACAGCAAAATCAAGAACCTCATTCTGAAAAAGAAAATCAATATTTAAAGTTCCACTGAAGAAACCACATTAATCTTTGAAGTTCAAAGACTTCAGACACGGCCAATCTGTAGCCTTTAATTACTGAGACTGACAACTTCTTATGGCATTTTAGGGAAAGGTGAAAATCTGCAATCAGTAAGGCGATGGAACAAAGTGGATTACTGTCCTTATTGCACCAACTAAAGAATCAGTTCCAATTTGATCTGTAGATGCTGAAGTTTGAAGCTCTGCAAGATCTAGCAAAGGCTTTTGCTGTTTCTAAAGAAAAGCCCACTCTACTGAGACAACACTGGATAATCTCCTATGAAACTGCAATAATTCAAAGTTGATTGCAACTAGGTATCGTTCCTCCTGAGATTCTCAGCCAACAGGGACTAGAAACTGCTGAATAACTTGTTACTGTCAAAGAGGGGCTATCAAGGTACTTGGAGCCCTAAAGCTTGTCCAAGTACTTTTTCTCTGACAAGTCCAAACAGAGGGAAGGCAAACACTTTCAAATTGTTCTAAGGACACATTGGCAAGTTCATCTTTTAAGTTATTTGACAAGGTTGGTCAAAACAATAAGCTTTGACAGCCTGTAACTGAGTGCCTCTACCCTCATATAGATTTCTACTCCAAGGTGGCAAATTCTATTTAATCTTGTGTCTATATTTCTACTTCAAGATGGTAAATTCTGTTCAACCTTGTCTTCCCGAGTCTTGACTTATGCCACTGTTGATGAGTTGCCAGTCACAACTACAACCTTACATCTGATGAAGGCTTAGAGGCTTAAAAACAAGGCTTTCAATTCAAGGAGGATGTTATGCCTCCTGCACTGTTGTGAAAAGATCCTGACACCTGGCAGTCCAGTAAGTGTTCTTCCCATTGTTCTTTTCATGTCTCTGCAAACAGAACAGTCCCAAGAGAGGCACTAGTGATACAGTATTCTAACTAGAAATCATTATTTTCTGTCTGGTTGGAAAACCATTGAGCAAGATTTTGTTTGCTTTAGATCTTGTACACTGTTGCATGAACCAGTGCTCTCACTGTCTTAATATCCATACAAAGATACACTGCCCCTTGTCAACAGTGTTTGGTCTGACTTCTTCCAACTTATATGTATGCAAAACTGCTGACAAATTTTAACTAGGTGGTACAGGTGGTGAAACAGCTCTTTTGCCAATAATACCATCACCAGCCAGTCAGTCATCTAAGCAGAGCCTCAGGCTAAGTCAACTTCATGTCAATACTATGAGCCACAGGCATAAACGGTGTGTGATTCCTAATGAAAACTTGGGATTCTGTAGCCAAGCTGACAAAACAAACCTTGTATTGAAATATCTTTCCAGCAAAAATAAAGTGAAGGTATTTCCTTGAAACATGTATCAGATGTGAGAATATGTACCCCTGAGGTCCAAGGATGTGGGCAAGTCCTCTTCCATTGGTGAATGAAGACCCAAGACTACATTTCAATCTTAAAAGGAGTCTTCTTACCAAATCTGTTCAACTGCCTGCTATTCACCACCTGTTACTCTGGTAACATCTAGCACCATCTCTATTGTCCGCTTCTCCAGCATTACCTTAATTTCATTATCCAAAGCCTGGAAGCAAACAAGGTCTTGCCTCTACATGCTGAATCAATACTGGAAACATGACGATGGGATCTTGCCAGAAAAGGAAGACTTTAGACACCCCAAACAAATTCTATCACCGACAGCTTTGAACCTAATCATGGACATATTTTCTAGACTACTACCACTGAAAGAAAAGTCAGTGAGGAAACACTGTTCTCATCTCTCACCCTCTTAGAGGAAAACTTCGCCCCAGGCCAAAAAGGGTCACTGCTGCCTCCTAGCTAGTGTTCTGGGCATCTCGCTGCTTTCCATTCCCCTGGTATATCAACTGGGGCCAGTTGTTGAATTCTCAATAAAAGAATTTGGTCTTGTGATGTATTCTGATATCTTGGGAGCCTCAGATAAAAACGAACTCATTCTACATAGTTACCTTGGTTGGGAACTCCTGAAGAAACAACTGTAGTATCAATCTCTGGCACACACAAGTTGACTGAGGGAAGGAAATCTGTTGGCCACTGGTTTATCATATCCACTGCCTGGGCCAACCAATGCCATCTCCATGTCATGCTACCCAAATGTATCTCAACATCAAGTTGATCAGGTCATTGCTGGCTAGTATACTGTAGTTCTAAGCTATGCAGTCATCAATTTTCCAGTTTCTGCTGCCTCTCCAACTTGAAGTTGGACATCCTATCCAGCACACCAGAGGCGGCAGCCTTGTCCTATAGAGTCACGGCTGCTTCATTTACTGGGAGTATAGTTTTCAATAACCATGTGATTCGTGCAAATATAAAACTTCATTTTCTTGGCCAGGGTTACCAGCACATCCATGGCAGCACTCTTACCGTGTCTCATCTCATACAACTTCTTGGTTAGAAGCAACTTCTAGGGGCACAACCAGTCCTGGAACATCTCACAGGAGAATTTGGGCGAGCACACCTTGATTGTGATAACCACCATATGGCTTGGGCAGGTCCCAGTCAAAGATTATGCATGTGACTGTTACCTGACAACTCCTTACTTATTTGTTGAGGCATCCTAAAAGGTAATCCAAATGTAGCTGGGGTATTCTGCATTTATTATGAATTTTATACCATCATAAATTTATTCCAATGCCTAAAGACGTTTGGATTATATTTCAAGTTCTGCATGCAATTATCTGTTGTCTGATACAAAAAATGCAGGATTCTTTTATAAGCCCTTAACTTTTTAATGCTTATTGTTGAAAATAGGAGCATTAAGCAACATAAATCTGGGGTAGGATGTTACATTAACCCTTAAGGGATGGGCTAATTATATATCATGCAACTCCCAGACCAGGCAAACTTTAAGGTTGGCCAATTTAAGAAAAAGCACATCAATGGGAAATGAAAGATATGCAAATGCACATAGTGCAAGAAAAAATTCTAAAAAAATTTCCCTACCTTCCATGGGAAGTTGAAAATTACTATTTACAACGCTCTCTCACAAAACACTCATAAATTTTACCAAGTTATACATGTTTTTTCTAATAATTTATTTTATTTTATTTTGTAAAATTATAATTACAGCTCACACAATATCATAACAGATAAGAAATAAAATCAGTAACAAATTGTGAGCATATTTATTATAAAATAATTACAGGCAGTCCCCAGTTAACGGTGGGCTCGGTTAATGGCGATCTGGCTTTACGGTGCTTGTCTAGTGACAAAAATCACTGATTTCTGCTGATAATTGGGTACTGGCGCCGATACATACCTAACAGAGGCGCCAATAACCGAAAATTGGCACTTTTCGGTGCTGATAAGCCCGAAAACCGCCGGAAATCGCTGATTTTCGGTTATCATCACACCCCCAGAACAGAAGCCCCGCCGAGAACAGAGGCCTGCCTGTACATAAATTTACTGAGATTGGGAAATGCAATAACTTTTTTGGGATTTATATATGTTTTTTCTAATATTTCTTTGCAAAATTACAATTATAACTAACATCATATCGTAAAAAATAATAACTAAAACCAACAGCAATCCCTGGGTATGTTTATGAGCAAATAAATGAAAAGACATGGGAAAGAAAGGAGCAAGACATTCCCCCTTCAAGGCAAGAACAATACTAAATTCCATGAGATGCCCACGACTGATTTGAGCTCAATTCTTTAATTGCCACAATTCATTTACGGGCCATTGAAGTACTGGAAACTCTTTCCCACTCGATACAGCCAAATCATATGGCACGTAATATTAAGACTCCTCAGAGGGGATCCGTCCACCACCCAAAACCTGTTTTAGATCCTCTATTGAGGGGATCCGTCCATTAAGGGTTAAAATAACAACAATAATTCACATATGAAGATTTTTCAGTTATTCTTGCTCTACGTGCAGCAGCACTGAATGAACTATTAGCTACTTGCAACAGCTAATTATATAAGTACAGGCTGTCTCTGGTTATCGGCAATCCAATTTTATGGCACTTGTCTAGCGACAACAATAACTGGATTTTCTGCGATGATAACCGGATTTTTGGCGCTGATATCCGCTTATCGGCTCCAATACACACCTAATGAAGGCGCCAATAAGCGCAGAAAATCGTTGATTTCAGGTTATCAGCGATTTTTGTTTATTGTCACGCTGTCACGAACGGAACCCCTGCCGATAACCGGGGACTGCCTGTATACTAATGCGTACAGTGCCTGTTAATATGAAACTTAGTAAATATTCGATGGGCATTTTAGAACAATAACAAGTTTGAGTATGTTGAATGCTTCAGCTATCGTGATCCCATGATAATTAAAAAATTTAACGATGATGATAATATAAATGAGATGAGAGAAAAGCATTCCAGGCTAATACACTAATTTGAATCACAAATTTTAAATGTTGCTATACTATGGTGAACTTCTTAAATCTAATTGCTGTTCCTTATGCTGTGCTCTATCATGTGATGATTTTATCCAAGTAACCAAACGAAGTTAAAAGCCAACTACAATAATATGCCAGGAGAAAGGGAAGTTGATGTCAATGTATTATTTCCCAGAGTTTGTGATAATAATAACTGGAATTGGAATATAAAATTTAGGCCAAAGGCCAAGCACTGGGACCTAAAAGGTCATTCAGCTCTGAAAATAATGTTGAAACAACTGTTAAGACAGGGTGGAGAACAACATGGAAGGAAAAGAATGTAAATGTAACAATAATAATCATGAGGATAGCACAGGGGCTAATGAGGAAAACTGAGTAGTTCTAATGTATAAGTTGTCAACATTTTTAATAGTAGCATACTGGTTGTCAAAAATTTTTAATAGTAGTCTACTTTTAAGGTCGGTCAACTGGTACTTTATTCAAGGAACACACTGATGAACATCTTGCATGTTTATCATTTTATTGTATGGTATTTTTTGGCTTCAATAAAGAATTATCACCATTACAAACTAACCATCCCCATGGATGCATTTTCAATTTAATAGCATATCACCTGCATAATGTAATTTTTAACCTTTTTCGGAGCACTACATAAACGGCAACTCAGTTTAGAAAGTCTTTCTTTGAATATTTCATCTGAATGTTGCCAGGATATGCTGTATGAATGTAGCCATTACCACTAGCTGACATATGACCAACAGTAATTTTTCAAAGCATTTTTTGGTTTCACTATTGAAGATATGGATTTTTTTTATTAATAAGCATATGTCTGTATTTATTTAAGATGAATTGACAAACATGCCCCTATATTTATATCCCTGAATTTTATATTTTGTGTACTGAGTTACCTCTCAAGTTGTTTTGTATGCCCGGAGTCTTTTCACACTTACTTTTAGTATACTGTGTTATACTTCACTGTTCATCTTACCTTAAAAGATAACCACAACTTTCATTAGAGTAAATTCAAAAACATTATATGAATATATCAGGAAACAAAATCCAGTAAAAAAAAAACTTATTTAAACACATCTACCTTAAAACTGGAGCCTCTTGTGCAAAAAAAACCATTGTCTCCTAGAAATTTGGTAAGCGATACTGGGATTGATAATGTTAAAACCTGTAATCAGGGTGGGTTGAAGTATATCAAATTATTATCTGACTAATGTAGGAAATCATGACATTAAAAGTGCCATTCACAATAGCTGGGATATATAATTTGTTTGTTACCTTTCAGGAGGAAGGTGATGGAATTACATTACAATATATATAAGGAAAAATATGTTAATGATTTCCTTTTGCATGAGTTGGAGTGGTTCTTCCAGAAAGAAATGCTTCTGTGAGACTGCAAACTTAACATACTACAGCTTCTCCCCTACTTACTACCATTTATACTTATTACCAAAAAATATACTGCATAACTTGAAAAAATAAGATCATGGCATAATATAAAAATATGAGACCCACACCAATAAATACCTATCAAAGGTTAATAACACCTGCTTACTAAGGCTTAGGAAGAAAAACTGGATTACATGAAAAAAAAAAATAATGCAAAGTAACTAACGCATACCTTTCATGCGGAACACAACATAAATGCATGTAAAAGTTAACTACAATGAACATAAACTAACCACTGAATTCCAGTTCACCACTCATGAGCTAAATAATATAAAACAGTGAACTTATTCTCCAAATAAAACAAATTTAATCAATAAATATAAATAAAAATAAAATATATACCATGAACACTTTAACAAAATACTGGAACAATTGGTATCAACAACAAATGAAGCATTGCTCTCAGAGAACACACACAGAGTGAAGCAGGTAACTGATAGGTGGCTGAACTTTCACGTGGCTCACACAACTGCAGTGTCTGGGACATCAGAAGCCCACATACATAAGAGTGATGGATTTGTGATGAAAGAAAAAATAATAAACTTATAAAACTAATACATAAGTACTATAACTAAAAACTTTGTGAGACATAAAAGAAGATGCATAAATATAACTGCTAACATATACCTTATATGGTGCTTCCCACATATACACCCATTCCAATTGATGTCTACTGGTTGGTAATATCACTGATCAGTAGTTAGAAATATCTGTATTACTATTTGCTGATTTAACAGGACTGAATACCATATGCCTTACAAGGCTGGGTGAATTGCTTGTTCTTATGAAAGAATGATCATGACAACCAATAACACCTTGGTACTAAAGGTTCTTTACCATGCTTCAATTTTCACCTCTCATTTAGAACAAATACAATTCAGTTATCTTATTGAACCAATTTGTTTTAATGAGATATCAGTGTTTTGGTTTTAATAACTAATAAATAACAAAACACTGTATTGTGGATGAAGATGCAGAATAGTTAAAAGTATCCTAGAGTCCAAAATTTCAGGCTTTTCAGAAATAACCTACATAATTACAGAATGAAGCTAAAGGGAAATGAAAAATTTTTTTTTCATGAAAACTCAGTCTTAGGGACCAACACATCATTCAAGTGCTACAATCCATCTAAAAAATGTTGGCAATGAGTATAAACTGAACTAAAAGTTTACCTCTAACTTCAAACCTAACAGGGAATGTCACAGTGAGTACCGTGTACTCTAACAAGTGAGACAGAAGTAGGGAGCAGCATTTCTCCATCAAACTTAGATGTACAGACATCATCCTGGAGAGTGTCATACAGCAAATGATATTGGAAAGAAAGGATGGATACAATGGTGAGAAAAGTTGAGACCAAGCATTCACTGCTACCACAGGATATAACAGCTGTGCATCATTTCCCAGACATATTACAAATTGTATAACATTCCCAGAAGTCTGCTTCAAACATTTCAATAACCAAATGTTCAGAGCTGATAAACCACGACCTCTAATCTATTGGACTGAGCTTAATTTTGGTTAACACCAGTTAAAATCTCTGGTCTGGACAAGAAAAGACAAGAAAAACTTCTCCAGGGGCCTTTGGTTCCTCTACACATAGGTGAACCAATCTGGCAGGGCCAAGAGAAGGAACACTTGTTTCTAAATATGAAGCAGGAGTGATGAAATGTAAATTGGAGTAGTGGCGCACCACTTGAGGAGTACAGAAACTAGCTCTGCTAAAACAAAAAGGCATAGTTAAAAAAGGTCTTACAAACTGTCATATCAAAGAATACCAACCAGAAGAACATTCGTAGTTCTCTGGTTGACATTTGGTAATCATCCCTCCATATCTGAAGCAAATGGGATTAGCTAATCACTATCACAGACAAAAAGCAGAGAAAATAAATGGTAATGCTGGCATAAGGTCAAATACCTGTCCATGCACTGTGGTGACTGTCATTTTTCCAAGGGACTGTAGCATCCAGAAAATTCAACTACCACGAATGTGGACTAATTATAAGTAAGTTTGTAAGACAAATATAATTAGGATACTATTCCCAACTCAATCATGGTAACAAATTTAATAATGAAAAAACAAAACCCAAAAAATACCTACAAGAATTCAAATAAAATACAAACAGTAAAGTTCTGATACTTTAGGAGACCATACCAAGAAAGTCTACAGTAAAAACTAATTACAAAAAAATTAAGACAAAAATACATGAAAAAGACCCAAAACTACATTACCTGTTTTCGTGGTTTGAGATTGTCTTTCCAGTCTCGCACTTCGCGCTGGTATTCCTCATCCTGACACTTAAGTTTGTAAGTTTCATGTTCCATTAACATTTTTCCTACAAAAAATAAAGAACATAAGCCTTGAACTTGCTTACAACAGCATACTGATTTGTACAAGTTAATTCTAATTTTCACGTTTGAAAAAGGCAACAAATCATGGAGCAAACAAGACGGAACTCTAAAAGCATCCTACTTACGTTTTTCATTTTGCAACTGCTCAAGTTCTTTAGCAGTGGCTTCTGAGGCTGCTTGAAGTTCCTCTAGCTTATGCCTGTGTTTCTGTTCTGCACGACGTTTCTCTGCCTCATATCTTCGTTTTTCATTTTCTTGGAACTGAAGAAAGAAAGCATTAACTTTACTAAATTTAATCATCAATTAGAGTATGTTAAATTTTTTAATTGTCGTACATGAAGTAAAAAGGTCAGTTTTAGGTCTTAAATCAAATAAAGGTGGCACTTCCCAAACCAATCAACAGGTACCCTTCAACACAATAGATGGCAAACTACAACTTACCAAGATAAACAAAAATTAAAGTAATATCAGCTCAAACAATAATACTTGATATCCAGTGATATGCATTTATATATTTACTAGCACAAGAAAAATTTTCAATACCGCTTAAAGTGCTTGATACAAGGCACAATGAAGGTAATGCATCACTATAAGGGACGTGACAGCTACTGAAAAATTTTTCCCACCTTTTTGAGTTTATCTTTTTCATCTTCTTGAGAATCTGGAAGATGTGTGGTGCTGATTCGCATACTCTCACGGAACATTAATTCTCTTGCTTTCATTTCTTGGCGTATCCTCTTTGGCAACTGTCTCCTTTCAACCTGTAATGGAAAAAGGTTGAACTTTTCTGCATAGAATAGCTTGATTGATTGAGCAATTATGGATTATGTAGAGGCACTAAAATAGCTTGAGAGTATCTTAATTCTCATTAGCATCATTATCACATCAGATTCTCCATTGTAAAGTCACACATGAAAACTTCATACAAATCATATACTGTACATCATCCACCTTTGAGGAAAAGGTAAACGTTAAGAGCAGCATATGATGAATGTGGGGTTGGAAATGTTGATGATACCAACCTGTTGATGAAACAGGCCTTGAAAGTGAAGGAAATGACACAAGCAGAAATTGTACCATACAAACTAATTTTTAAAGATATAAAAAAGGCACACAGAAATCAGAAAGTATTTCTCAAAGGACAAATCTAGAACCCTAGCCTCTCCTTCTGCCCTTTCCTTCGCAGAAGCTCCGAGACCAGCCACCCCTACTCCTCCTTCTCCCGTAGGACAAGAACTGCATCACCAAGTTCGTGCGGCATCTTCATCATCATCATTCAATACTGCCGAGTCTTAGTGTGAGACTTTGGTAGAAGTGGATATCTAGTATTAGCATACCTTTATATATATATATTTTCATAGGTTAGTGGTGTTTTTCTTTAAATTACAGCAAGAGTTTTTTTTAAATAGTAATATTTAATAAATCTAAATTTATGTACAGTATCAAAAATACCACAGCACTGTACAGGTACAATACATGTACAATGTGCATTCTCTCCCTTTCTTTCTCTGCCTATACTGAAGTCTATTGCTGATACTTGTCCTGTTCACTACAAAATCATGTATTGTACAGTACTGTATTGTATATACTTTGGTTACTACCCAGCCATCTTTGTTAATAACCAATTGTCTAGGTTGAATACCTGTAAAATTTATGGTTAACAACACACTACAGTACTGGAACAAGTTTTGAGAAGTCAAGAGTTATTTGCTGATTTTCGATTTTTGCAGGGACTGGCACCTCTCACTCATGAACTGCAAGGGATAACTGTACTTCTCCTGCCGAGTTTTATTCTTCTGAGTATTTAAAGCATTGTGAAAAATGAACTGTAAATAATCACAAGCGCATCACTGTCTCTACTTTTAACTTACTGCTTTTCTTGTCTCAATATAAAGATATGATGTGTGCATGTGGCAGGGAAGGTTGGGGTCAGGAAGGACCCCCAAAGGTTTCAACCCACTACCTAGTTTTACATCCTTGTCTACATGCATTAATTCTTTTCTTGACAGCCTCATTTTATAGTGCATCCTACTTCACTGATATACAGTAAACCCCCCTGTATTTGCAGTCTCATGACTCATGGAATCACCTGTTCGCAGATTTCTCTATGGAACATATATACGAATTATTAGCTGAAAATTTGCCTATTTGCAGTATTTTTCACTGAGAAATATTCACTAATTACTGTATTTTCATATAATTTTCATGACTAAATGCACTTTTTGTGATAAAATTATTAAAATATTCAAGTACCCAGGTAGTGCTCGAGTTACGATAATTCGGTTTTGCGATGGGGTAAGCAATTAATACTTATAAGACAGTATTTATAAAATATTTTTAAATTTCGTGCAGGCAGCAGCGAGAGAGACCAAATTACAATAGACCAACTTCTTTTCCTCCATCTCTTTATCCCATCTTCTAGTTAAAAAGTAAAAGAGAATGATAAAAGTATTGTCAGTAAAGTTATACTCGTGTAAATATGTACAGCCATGAATAACTGAATGAGAAGCTGTTATTTTACTTATAACCGAATCAGATAACAACAGCTGTTTAGCTTGTATTTCAACCATCTTACAGTAGTAAACAATTACAGTAGTTAGAGTACAGATGACATTAAGTAGAATAGGACCGATATATTTTTACATTATACCCTTATTCAGTATGGATAAAAGATCGGCAAGGAAATGTACTGCTAAATTTAAGATGCAAGTTGTAGCTGAAGCTGAGAAAACAATGTTCAAGCTGCTATGACTATAAATTATTGTGCATTGGTAACATGGATGAAGCTCAACCATAATTAAAATTGGAGAGAAAGTATTTTCATCAAAACTACTGGGCATGAAAGAACACATATTACTGCTATTTTTATGCCAATAATCGATACTACGTAAAGCTCGTATTATGTTGAAATCGAGTGAAAATAGCAAACAGAATCTTGATTTTTTTTTTTTTTTACACAAAACAAACATGCGCCAAAATGGCCAATGTCATCTATTAACGTATTTAAGTTGCATTTCAACTTAAAAACACTTTGTATAACGAAAAATAACCTTGCCCCATATAAAATAAAGTATCTAGAGATTCATTTACGCTAACTAGAAGCAAGAAAAGTGCTCTGAAATTAGTTAAATACGGCGAAATAAACTTACCACGTAATCGATTTACCAAACCAAAACTTGATCACTATGATCGCAATTTATAATGCAAAAGCAACATAAGAATATATATAATATTACTGGATACAGTGAATTAAAGCACAACATTTTAAAAGATCCATGAAAAAGATGCATATTCGTTGTTAATGTTTGTATGACATTATGTGAATATAGAGTACACATTCCAGATATGTTTTTTCCAACAAACAATGGGTTTTTTAGAACCTAACCCCATTGTAATTGGGATAATACCTGCATATGCATTGTTAGTTTTTTGTGTTTGAATTATCAAAATACGCAGTTCTAAGTGTTTTTAGAAGGGTTCCAAGTATTTGCGGATTTTAGCTATTTGCAGGGAGCATGTGGTACGCATCCCCTGCAAATACGGGGGTTTACTGTATAGTAGTGTTATTAACCTTGTTTCTTTCTCCTTTCCTTAGTATTTCCTCACTACCACAACTATTTAAGATGATTTAAAACAAACTTCTTCAAGGAACTGTGCATGTGATTTGTCATATATAGCAATAAAAAATGTGTTTTACTGTCAATGTTGTATTAGCACTACATTTCCTTTATACAGGGACTGCACCAAAAATGGTGGCTATTCACTTACCTTGTGTTAAATATGACAGGACAGAATAATATCTTAATACAGTACCTCTAGGTCTCATTCGTTTTGTAGAGATGACTGCTGTAATCCCCTTATGTTGTTACTTTAACCTTAATTCAAGAATTTTGTAATTTTATTCTTTATCATGGGACTTCAGCATTCACGGTAATTTCTCAAATATGTGCAAAATATGCAAAAATAATGAAGAATCAAACCATTTTTGCTTGGATTTGGTATAATTGTTGATAACCCTCTTGAGAATTGAACCTTGAACATCTACTGATCTCTGCTTGTACCCCATCACAACTGATGATAAGTTAGTTAATACTTATGTTATGTGCAAGATTTTCCAAGCTCTGACAGATTTGGAGAGATCACAAAACATGATATTACAATTTTCTGTAGAGCTGTGATTCATAAACAAACCAACAAATAAAAAATGGTAAGAAAAATTCTGTGATGCAGAGAGAAACGGCCTAAAAGAAAATTTTGTTCCCAATTTCATTACATATGGATAATTTAGTTTTTTAGTTTTAGAACCAAGCATTACATTCTCTCCAAATCTGATGATACTGATTAAAACGATAATCTAGTTTTTTTAATTTTAGAACAAAGCATTCAATTCTCTCCAAATCTGATGATGCTGATTAAAAGAGCTTTAACAAAACAAAGCTTTAAAACTTCAACTCCTGCAGGTCTTGCCCTATCTATTACTGGACCAAGCAGAATTTTCATCTTTATTGTACCTTTTAGGTTCAAGAAAATAAGTCTGCACCCATCACAAAGATGGATGTTCAACTTCTTCAAGGTGCATATTCCTGAATTTCCTGCTTTCAAATAACAAAAAGCAATAACTTGACAATATAGTGATGGCTGTATTAGCAAAACAAGTAATTTACCTGCTGCCTTTTGACTAGCTCCTCCTCTTTTTGCTGGTTGACTCGTTTTACCTGCTCCAATTCTTTTTCGTGTCGTACCAACATCTGCAAAGATAATACTGGAATCAAAACACAATCTATATCCCTATGTCTATAAATAATTAAATATACTGTAAAGGTTGCAAGGCAAAAGGTGAACGAAGGACCAAAGACTAGCCACCTAGAGAAGAGCAATATGAAGGTATAATGTGTTTTTATAACAGACAAATTTACTCTGGAGCAATTCACCAATAAGTAAAAGAGGTAAAGTCAACGAAAATCTTACGAATATATGAAAACCAGATAGTGGTCCTATTGTCCAAGTTGACAACAAAGATAATATCACACAATACCCATACGACAGGAACCTGTGGCTGAAAGGTCTGGTAAAAGATGAAACCTACTCAAAAAGGTTGCTATGCTTTAATCTATACCAAAAAAAGATGAAATATTACATTATTTGCTCACAGCAGATCAGAAGAATTATGGAATAAATTTTAAATCATATACTAATGCAGGGTTACAATGTCTATGACAGATATGAAATCCATTCATGTCAGAGATTTGGACATAACCACAAAAAAATACTGGAGGATTTGTATGCCAAGTGTGGGAAAAGTAACAGGTTAAAGGACTGTAAATCAAAGAAGACAAAGTGTACATTTTACCTAAGTCTGAACATATTTGACATTAGTTATTCATAATATATGACCAAGTGACCTCACTACAAAATAAAACTTTCAAGCCCAACCCTAAAACATCTAAAATATTTGGAACTGAAGTGTTTCATCAATTTCCTAACATGAATAGGCTTATTCTAAAGAATGGTTTAACCCTAAAAACCAATAATCTTTAAAAATTCGATTTGCTGAAAAAATTGGAACTTCGTGTAGGGTTCAAGAATGTGTCCACGAAATATTATGCAAAATTTGCCTATTTCTCTAGTTATGGCCTAAAATGTAACAATAACTATAACCCATAAAACACCAGTAGCGCAAAATGATTTAGTCTGGTATAGTTTTTGCGAATGGAATGTTAATGTCAATAATATCCTAGTTTTTGGTTATTCCTAGCCATGACAACGCATACCATGACGCCGACTGACGCACTGTACGAGTTGCCTATAAGAGCCAGAAGGACACGTTTTTCATGCATTTTCTAAGACTGTTTTTTCAAAAAAGGTCCAAGAGTTCATTTGCTTCTAGAATGAAAAGCCAAAAAAGTCCAGGCTAGAAGAAAGAGTTCAAGAAATTACCATTGGAGCGACGGAGAGAGAGAGAGTTGTCGCCATCAAACGGCATAGCGATCTCTGCTGATCCACCCCTAAACGCCTCACTACCAAAGGGCAAAGATATTTTAGAAAAAGAAAGCAGTAGCTCGGAGGCTGATATTATAGACGATCCTTAAAATGATTAATAAGTGAAGCAAGACTTGATGAATTACAATCACGAATCCCTAATTGTGAATGTAAAGTAATTCCCAGTCCATTTGATGGATTCTTTTCATCCCTAGAGTAATACCTTGCAGCAAGATCAGACAGGGGACCAGGAACCTAAAATTTATAAGAATGTGTCTTAGGCACATAAATAATCAATTAATATTCTTATTTATAATCATTTTGCATTAATTAATACCCAAAAATAAAAATTAAAACCATAGAATTAATTGTAACACAGTCTTTGAAGTCCCTTTTACTTTTTTATGTAACTAAAACTTTGAAGGCCCGTTTCTAAGTTTTTCGCCTTTAAAATGCATCTCAGTATTGGACCAATCTAAATGAAATTTTAAATATAACATTGGTACAAAGCCGATTTTTAATATTTTGAGTTTCTGATTTTTGGCAATTTTTTTTCTGTAAATTTTCCGGGAAAATTTCTTAAAAAAAAAATTCATATCTCAAAATAATTGAAAAAATCAAAATCCCCGGCTTTGAATAAATACGTGGTTCAAATTTATCACAAAAACCAAAAAGCAAAGGAGGAGATGCATTTTGAAAATGGCCATTTTTGGCCGCTGCTCTGAAGGTCAAACAAAAATTTTTCCCCCAGAAGTTCCACACAATATCCTTTAACAAACCCCTTGTATCAACAACCTGTCGTTAAAAAAGTCGGAAACCGGCCGATCCCCTTAATCTAGTTTGATTTATGACAATTTGGCTAAAGAGCCAGGCACTAAGACTGTAAACAATACATTTGTGGTGAAACAAATACTGTACTTCTTATTCATATATAATCACATCATAAGTTTTCTTTTATTAATTCCACATCCTCTGCTTGTGTATGATGCTTTTCATCTTGCATTACTTTCTCCCTTACAAGGCTTCCACAACTGAATATGTCAGTTTAACATCTTTTACATTGTACAATAGGGTGCTATTACTTTCAGTAAAATAAGAATAAATTCACATTTACACAAACCTGGTGTCGCTGAAGGAAAAATATATCCTTAAGTTGTCTTTTGGATAACTGATGTTTCTCATGTAAATGACGCTCTTCCATCTCCCAGAGAGCTGATTCACGTGACCTTAACAGCTGGTGCTTTTGCTGCAAGAATTGCCTCTCAAGGAGTGCAATCCTCTCTCGATGATCATCTCCAAGACGTTTTAGAGACACCTAAAAAATATGCATATTTTTTTAACGAGGCTTTATTATCTGACTAATATATATATCACTTATAAATTTACATTGAGAGTTGGAAAATTTTGGAAAAAACATGAAAAAAGGGATTATTTGTAAACCTTTCTATCCATTAGCAATTCTAAAAGAATGCAAGAATGTTTTCCCAAGTATTCTTTACATAAATCATATTGTTAAAATACAAAAGACATCTGTGCATGAATAGAGGCTGTAGGAGAACATTTCCCTGGCACAAAATGAGAAAAACTGTTTGACTTCAAATACAACGCATAAGGGGTTTTTGTTCAAGTTCATTTGCATTTCCAGTTAATACTGTTTTCATGCATAAAACCATACCTCATGAGCTTCATGAAGTTTTTCCAGGAAGATCTTTTCTCTTTCAGTCTGGTCTACATCTAGCTTTTCTTTTCTGGCTTTAAATGCATCCTTCCTTTTGTCCTGAAAAAGAAATGTACATAATTTAAAAAAACCTAGAGCATATACTTCACTGGTGTTGCTATAACTTGCGTAACTTGTGTATTACTGGTAATTGTAACAAAATACACAGACCCAATTCAATATTTCTGAGGAGACTTACAACATTCTCTGCCACTGTTCATGCCTTGACATGATTTGATGCTAATCATGTTCTAAGGCACAGCAAAACAAAAAGAGCTAAAAATGTCTGTATTTCTTCTTTTCCATGTGAAAACATGCTTTCCCTTAACCTGCAGAAGAAAATTTCAGTTTGTTAATAAAAGGAAAACTTACCTTAGGAAGGAGATCTATTTCTTGCTTTAAAAGTTTTAATTCTGTTTTCAATGATTCACGGAAAGCCTTGAGTTCACGTTCTTGCTCTGCTCTTATTTTTTTGCTGGCATTCTTCAGTTCAATTTCTTGCTGACTTTCAGCCTTTTCAACCTGTAGAGAGTAAACACAAAAATAAAAATTTCTTAGAGAAACATCAATGGAAAAACCCTTTTTTTTTATCCTTATTAAACAGCTAAATACTGCTATTTATATCTAAAAACATAAAATCTAACTTTTCAAGAAACAAAAATGATTGTGTGTGTCACAGCGAGAAGAGCAGAAATTGCCCATGTACTGACCACCTGCATCCTCAGGTATCCTGCAGCTACCTGTCTAATTATCCATGTAGTCTAAATATGAAGCTACTAGAGATCAGTACTGATGTGAGGAGGAACAGTAGCACCTCTACTTGACAGATACTTTTGGGGGACTGGCCTCTGATAAGTAACAAAGACCCTGCACTTTCTAGATATCTTACAGCTAACAGCAATTCCACATAGTTCCCAACCTAAACTAACCTGTACTTTACATTCAACATCCAATTTAGGAGATACAGGGGTTCTGTTCCTACGCCGAGTCGTAAGCTGAAAATCATTGTAAACCGAAAAATCGTCAAAAATCGAAAGAAAACTTACTTTTAATGCTCTGGGTATATTGAAAATGATGTAAACTGCATTTTTATTCAGTTTTTCATAAAAAAACCTCCAAATTTTGATTATTCTGCCATTTTGGAGCCATATTTCTTCCGTTGGATTGGCATACGACACGTCATAACCCTGGAACATGCGCCGCAAACTGGGAAATAATTTCTGAATATATTTGAAAAGTGTCATAACCTCAGAACGTTGTAAGTCAGACCCGTCGTAACCCAGGGACTGCCTACATATCTAAAAATGTATCATCTTAAATGGTAGCATAGGAAAAAATAATCATAATATGGTAGCTGATAAGTACAGACACCCACTAAGTTGAGGTTTACCTGTAGCTAATTATAAGTCTCATTTGTTCACAAGAAAAAATCAATCTGCTACTTGTTATAATAGGCAGTCCCCGGTTTACGACGGGTCCAGCTTACGATGTTCCGAGGTTAAGATGCTTTTCAAATATATTCATCAGAAATTATTTCCCAGTTTACAATGCATGTTCCTGGGGTTACGACACGTTGTATGCGATCCGACAGAAGAAACATGGCTCCAAAATGGCAGAATAATCAAAATTTGGAGGTTTTTTTAAGAAAAACTCAATAAAATGCAGTTTACATCGTTTTCAATACACCCAAAGCATTAAAAGTAAGGTTTTCTTCGGATTTTTTACGATTCTCGACGATTTTTCAGTTTACGATGATTTTCGGTTTACGACGAGGCAGAAAAACAGAACCCTCGTCGTAAACCGGGCACTGCCTGTACATACGAATGATAGACAATTTGCAAGGAATTGAATGAGAATTTTTGTAGATCCCTAGCCTGCATCTCTTTCTGGTGTTTATGTTATCATATTTGGTAATAATAAAAAAAAATTTATAGCATTCCAAATTTCTGCATTAGGTTGCCCACGGATGATTAAAAAAAAAAAAATCCACAGGTGTTACATATCTGAGTCCTCAATGATACCTAGAAGGGACTGCTAATTTGCAAGTGCCTAATCTAAAGAATGGTAATTCAAAAATATATAAAAATTCTATTTATGAACATACTAATGAATCAGTTACATTATGATTTTCATGAGTGTTTGAAAATTTTCCTCACCTCAAGATAATACCATACATAAGGCCACAAACTACAAAACCTAACAGCTGAATATGAATGAAGTTAAACAGCATGACTTTATCTATCACATAGGTATCAGTACTGTGAAGCATATCATATGTATATAGAGCACTGCATTGTTACAGGAATGACAAAACAGGCAAAGGTGTATTACGCTAAGTAAAAAAAAAAAAAAAATAGGTTACACAAAAATATCATGAAAAAATGGAAATTAGCATATAATGGAAAGCATTCGTGCCAGACCTTTTGCAGTTCCACCACTAGCACTTGGTTGAATTTGGAACAAAATAAAAATAAAGGGACAAAATCACTCATGAATACAAATGTATTCCTCTATATTGGAACTTAATATGTAAAACGTCTTTACACCAGGATACTAACTCTAGTGATACACGACAGAAAAATTATATTTTTATGATAAAATAAAGTTTTATATATACTTACCCAGTAATTACTTAGCTAAGAGTTTCTACTTGAACGGCAGCTTAAATTTTGAAATTCGTGGTAGCGATTCTTTTGTTTTTGTGTAGGTGACAAGACCCCACCCACTTTCGGGGTAAGAGAGAGGACCAACTAAGCCAATAGACCAATTTGTTTATGGAAAAAGTCCACGCGCGGGGAGGAGGATGGGCTCCATTCGTAATTACTGGATAAGTATATATAAAACTTTATTTTATCAAAAAATATAATTTTTATGTAAGTAACTTACCCAGTAATTACTTAGCTGATTACACATTGAAAGGGGGTGGGGAATTGTGGACAGTAAAATAACAATTTACATATGAAAGTTAATGGTCTAAACAAGGCTAACATTGAGACAATGTTTGTTGTTTCCTTATCTGGTGAGAGAGCTGCACGGATAATTACTGCCTCTGGTTGGCGCTCATCTCAACCTGTAGAGATGTGACAGTATAGTCAGAGTCATCTCTACAGAAGTGGGATATTCTGCAGCGAAGGAGTGCTCCGAAGGGTGACAGAACATACAGCAGAAACTTTGTGACAAAGGAGAATACCAAAGGTCAACAAAGCTCAGATCATTGCCCCTGACCAGGGTGCAGTATCAAAAAACAACAAAAAACTAGTAACAGAATCACCTACACCATAAAAATTAACATGACCACTACCCAACACTAAAAAACTGGTGGGCACTCCATTGTTATACTCTCCAGGCTTCCCCAGAGCTCGACACTATGAACAAGGTGAAGAGCTAAACACAGAAGAAAGGGTACTTCCTACACTTCCTCACCTGTCACTAAGCCAGCCAAGGACATCGGTCCTAAGGTACTGCAGTTTTCGTAAATAGTTCCCACATCCCACAGATAGTGCATTGCAAATACCGACTTGTGCTTGAAAGCTACTGATGTAGCAACTGACCTAACCTCATGAGCTTTCACTTTCATGATTTTCAAATCATTTTCTTCCATTTGGGCGTGAGATTCAATAATAAAGTTCCTCAAAAAGAAGGGAATAGCATTCCTAAATAAGGGTCTAGAGGGATTTTTGACTGAGCACCATAAATTAGAAAACAGCCCTCTTAATTTTCTCGCTTCAGTGCAGGTAGTACCTGAGGGCTCTCACTGGGCAAAGCACTCTTTCTTCCTCTTCCATGCCTAAAATATCAGAGAGGCTCTTAATTGTGAAGGAATGAGGCCAAGGTTGTGAAGGGTTCTCGCTCTTCGCCAAAAAGCTTAATAGGGTGGAACAGACTACGTCTCCATTTGAAAAGCCAATTCTTCTGTCAATCGCTTGAATTTCACTTACCCTCTTCACAGTGGCCAGCGCTACTAGGAAAATAGTCTTCTTAGTTAAATCCCTCAGAGAGGAAGAGCGCATGGGTTTGAAGTGATCACTTGATAACCACTAAGTATCACTTCTAGATTCCAAGTGAAATTCTCATTTCTAGAGCTTTCTTGGAAGACTGGCTGGTGTGCTGGAAGACTTAATTAGGTCTGAAATATCCTGATTAGCAGAAATGTTGAGGCCTCTGTGATGGAAAACAGAGCTGAGCATTGCTCTGTAGCCTTTTATGGTGGAAGAAGACCTTCCTAGAGAAGTCCTCAAGAAAAGAAGAAAATCTGCTATTTGAGGGATAGGTGTCTGAGAAGACGAAACTCCGTTTCTTCTGCACCAGGTCCTAAAAAACTTCCACTTTGCCTGGTACAGCTTGTTGGAAGAGGCACGTCTACATTTGGGAATGGCCTCCACTACCGATCGCGAAAAACCTTTCCCTCAACAAGTCTACTGACAGTCGAAAGCCTGTCAGGGCCAGAGTGGACAGGCCTTGACAGAAAATCCTGCAGTGCAGTTGTCTGACAAGACTTGGAATAGCAGGAAGGAGCCTTGGAAAGTCTATGAGGAGATCCAGAAGATTTTCGAACCATTCCTTCTGTGGCCAAAAGGGGGCCACCATAGTCATCCTTGCATTGCTGTGGGAGTGGAATTTCTTGAGAACTTCCCTTATTCCGAAAGGTGGAAAAGTGTAAAGGTCCAGATTCGACTAATCTTGAATCATCGCATCTGTTGCCCACACGAGAGGGGTCCAGAACAGGATAGCAGAACAGAAGTAGACGGCGATTTCGAGACGTTGCAAATGAGTCCAAGGTCGGTTGTCGCCATAATCCCCAAAGGTTGGAGCACACCTGATTATCTAACATCCACTCCGTCGGAAGTTATGTATACCTTAGTTTAACCAGACCACTGAGCTGATTAATAGCTCTCCTAGGACTGACCCGAAGGATTAGACTTATTTTACGTGGCTAAGAACCAATTGGTTACCTAGCAACGGGACCTACAGCTTATTGTGGAATCCGAACCACATTATACCGAGAAATAAATTTCTATAACCAGAAATAAATCCTCTAATTCTTCATTGGCCGGCTGAAGACTTCAGAGTGCTAGCCGAGAACTCTACCCACTCATCCAACGAGGAACTATTCCATCGGAAGGACTTGATTCCGGCAGCTTAAGTTCGTCCGCCAGGACACTGCATTTGCCTTGGATAAACCTTGTGACTAATTGGGTTTGTTTCTGGTCTGCCCAGCACAACAGATCTCTTGTTATCTCACACAGGGAGAGTGAGTGCTTTCCCCCTTGATGTCTTATGTAGCCAAGGCTGTGGTGTTGTCTGCATGCACTGCAACTGTCTTGTTGCAGACTTCTGTTGCAAAATAACTGAGGCCCAGGTGAATCGCTTTTAATTCTCGTAAGTTGATGTGAAGCTGTTCTCCTTCGGGGACCAGATTCCCGAGATTTCTTGGTTCCCAAGGAGCACTCCCCAACCCAGATCCGATGTGTCAGAGAAGTCTAGGTCGGGGTTCGCTGGGAGAGAGATTTCCCCTCCGTCAACCTTTTTACTGATTTCACCAATGCAAGTCCTCCTTTATTTCTACTGTGATAGGAAAGGAGTGAAGATCTTGATTTACCTTCCGATCCCAGTAGGCTCTCAGGTAAAACTGTAGTGGCCTCATGTGCAGTCTCCCCAGTCTGACAAATTGCTCCAATGAGGCTAGTGTGCCTAAAAGACTCATCCACTGAGTTGCTGTGCATGAAGGGTGAGAAGAATTCACCTTCCTTAAACATTCCTTTACTCTCTTGGGGGACAGCAAAGCCTCAACTCTGTGAGTCTAACAGAATCCCAAAATAGAGAATTCTCTGAGTGGGAATTAGTTGAGATTTCTGGAGGTTTAGCAAACAAGAGTCCTAAATCTTGAGTCATGCGAATCGTCTTCTGTAAGTCCTCCATGCATTGATCCTTCGTGGGAGAGTGAAGTAGCCAGTCGTCTAAAAAAAAAAAAAATAAATAAGATCTTTACCCCTGCTAGATGTAGCCAACCTGCTAGGGGGAGCGAGTACTCTCATAAAAACTTGTGGGGCAGTTGAGAGGCCAAAACAAAGAGCTCTGAATTGATAAACTTGGTTCCTGAAGACAAACCTGAGATATTTCCTTGAATCCTCATGAATAGGGATATGAAAATATGCATCTTGCATGTCTAGGGAGATCATCCAATCCCCCTGACAGATGGAAGCAAGAACCAATTGTGTTGTTTCCATTTTGAATTTTGTCTTCACTACAAAGGCATTCAAAGCACTCACATCTAGAACCGGTCTCCATTCCCCTGAAGACTTGGGCACTATGTAGAGTCAATTGTAAAACCCCATCAACTTGGAGTTCCTGACTAATTCTATGGCCTTCTTGCTGATGGGAAAGGAAACCTCTCCTGAGAGGGCCGAATACTTCTCAAACGGGAGTGTTGGTCAAGGGAGGCCTCTCCCTGAACGGGATAGAATAACCCTCTTGAGTACTTTGACTGCCCACTGGTCTGTCCCTCTTGAACTCCATCTCTCCCAGAAGAGGAGCCTCGCACCCACTGGGGCATGGAGAACTGAGGTCTCACCTGTGGGTTGAAGATATAGTTGATGACTCCTTAATGGCTCGGGGTGTGAACCTAACTGATCCTCTGGTCCTAGATTGAGATCTCTGTCTGCCACCCTGGAAGGGCCTAGACAGCAGAGGAGGGGAAGTCCTGGTGGGTACTGCAGACCAATCTCTGTTGCTTCATCAACTGTGTCTGTCAGAGATCCTGTGTGGACTTCTTATGAAGGCTAGAAACAATCTCACTAACAGTTGTCTGCAGGAAAGGATGATGTTTGTCTAGTGGGGAAAATAAAAGCGCTGACTTTTGGGATGAAGTAACACCTTTAGACATAAAGGAAACCCAAAGTTCCCTTTTCTTGAGCACGCCCATTGCGTAAAGCGAAGCAATCTCCTGCGAACTGTCCCCCACTGCTTTGTCCGCGCAGGAGAGAAAACAAGGCTCTTGAACTTTCTTGGCGACAGTGCATAAACACCAGTCCATGAAACTTAATATTTTAAGTCTTGAAAAGACTTTTCAGGAGATGGTACATCTCATGTCGAAAAGAAGACCTACGCTGATTGTAGCTGAGACCAGAGAAGTCCCCCTTGGAGGAGGCAGCCACTCCCAGGGAAGGAGCTTCCCCAGTAGAATACGACAAGTAGTGAGACCTAGAAAGATGAGGGGGGGGGGCCCACTAAAGCAAGCCTTCCCCTGTTCCCTCTTCTCAGAAAGCCAGTTCTTCACTTCACTAAGTGCCTTCTTGGATGAGGACGAGAGAACCACCTTGGGTAGTTCAGCAGTGTCCGAAGGCTGACTACTCATCATGAAAGGCGAAGCCAGGGACAAATGAGTTGCAAGTGAGAAGAATTCGGAGGAATTCTGGAGTAAAGGCTTCAGAAGTGACACATGAGTAGTTGGAGAATCTTGATCTAAATCCTCTTCTTCAAATAAAACTGGAGACAAGGGGGCATCCGATGGAGGTGCCTTAGCAGCGGATGGTCTGTGAAGAAGTTGCAGAATGTTATCCAACTTGCACTGAAGCGGAGCTAAAGCTGGACCCAAATTTGAAGTGGACTGACAATACATCGCCGAACTAGATAAAGCTGGTGCTTGAAGCTTAGAGGCCGACATCAAAACACTGGTTGGTTCCCCGAAGCACTGGCGGCAGGCAGAGGAGACGATGCACTATGATGAGTCTGAGAAATCGGGTGCTACAGGAGGCTTAAGCACTGCAGGAAGCTCAGCTGAATCAGGGCGATTAATTAAAGGTAATATACGGCATTCGCTCGAATCTGGGCGCTTAAGCGAAGAACTTCATTGTACACTAGAAGCAGGGCGCTTGGAACTAGAAAGAAGGCCCTTCTTAGATGAAGAGGGGTGACTCAAAGCTCGTTCCTGGCATCCAAGAGAGGAGAGCCGTTCAGGGCTGCCCCACTTACTGTGAGAGGGTTGAGGACTAAGAGGAGGCTCCCTCAACCTTTTGCTGGGAAGCCGAGGAGCTAGATCCTTGGAAGAAGAATGCCTCTTCAGGGGATAAGACTTGTCGGGAAAGCGCCATTGACACCTACAGTACGGCAAAGAATCTCCCGAACTAGACAAGAGCTGATGCACGTCCGAGATGCCTTTCCAGTGGTTGTCTCTTGAAACAACCTGGGATGCAACAGGCTGGTCCAAGAGGGCGACTGCCCTCCCTTGGGCTAACTGTATGCCTCCTCCCTGGTTCAGGGGAGTATGACAGTGACTGACGCCTGGGAAAATCAGCGGTACGAACAGCCACCTCATCCACTAACACTTCACTTTCCTTTTCTTGTCTAACTTATCCATAAGGACGAACATCGATGCCCCCAACTGGGCCACTATACCTACCACCATATTAATTCTCTGTTCAAATTTATTTTCCATGCTGGCGAAGTGATCGGGCTCGGAGGTGTGACAATCAGAAGCAAGAGTAGGTGGTCTAGGAGTATTTACTGATACAGGGGAAACAGGAACAACAGGAGGAGATACAGCAGGAATAACTACATTGTTAGATTTAGGAGTTGTCTGACTAGCTAATTTCTCGCCAGCTTTAGCGGCTGCCTTCCTCTTGCGATCTCTCTCTAATTTATTCAAACGAGAAATCAGTCTTCCATTTGTGTTCGTCCCAATCCCTGCATTCGTCGCATGTCAAATCAATAGTGCAAACTTGCCCTTTGCAATCTGTGCACAGGGTATGAGAGTCATAGGTAATTTTCATCAACTGGGTATTGCAGCCATTGCTGCAATACCAGAAACTGGAAGAGCTAGTGTCTGACATACTAACTAGCTAAAAAGTCATAATCAGTAACAAAAAACCAATCAAGAAAAAACAATGCTGAAAGGCTACCATACAAAGAATACTTCACCAGATGGGAAGAAAAAACAACTGTCAAAACCAAGCTGCCTAGTCACATGATGTGTGAACGATACCAGCAGCAGAAACAAATTGGTCTATTGGGCGGGGTCTTGTCACCTACACAAAAACAAAAGAATCGTTACCGCAAATTTCAAAATTTAAACTGCCGTTCAAGTAGAAATTCTTAGGTAAGTAATTACTGGGTAAGTTACTTATATAAAATGTGCCTTTAAAAACAAAAACAAAATTGTAAATCATGTAATTTCTTCTTGCAAAATATGTTTCATTACTTTGATTAAATTCTCATGTATAATATCTATTTTCACATGATTTTTTTTAATATAATAATAAATAGCTTTAAGCAGTAACTGATCAGCAATAAGAGGGGGCCTACAGAAGTTTCATGGGGCTTAAGGATTTTTTTTATTAATTTCACTGAAAAATAGTTGAGGCAGCAACACAGCTGAGGAAAGTATAATTTTTTACAGCACTGTCTACACCTTTTACAGACACAAACAGCATTATTCATCATTTAATAAACTGTAATGGTACTGGTGTACTAGTAAAAATTAATACATACTTCTTACATAATAAAAGTTTACATAGCCTAACACTTACCTGTTGTTTCTGTTGCCTGTTCAATGCCTCAACTTCTGTGTCGTAACTACGCAGCAACTGTTGTTTTTCAAAATCAAACTTCTTTTCTTGTTCCATCTTGGCAATGTTGGCTTTTACTGCAAGTTCTTGGAATTGCTTTTGTTCAACCTTCTGCAGCAGTTTCAACTCTCTTAATTCTTGTTTTCTTGCCATGTGGCCCGATGAAAGTGTTCCCATTTCTTCATCATCTCCATAAATAACCTGTGGTGTAAAAAATCATTGTAACTTAATGGACAAAAACTTCCCTTAATGGTACTTTTCCATATAGTAAACCATTATCTTTAATTATCTATGAGTAACATGAGATAAATATTCAGGTTAGTAACCTGATTACCTCTTTTCTTCAAGAGTATTATATATTTATTCATTCTTATTCACCTCTTATTGAAACAACAAACATGAGTTACCTTTATTATTATTATTATTATTATTATTATTATTATTATTATTATTATTATTATTATTATTATTATTATTATTATTATTAACCCAACTACTGAGTCAAGATATTCAATGGCCTTGTCTCAAGGTTTGTCTTTAATAGTAAAATTTACAAATCTTGACTCAGTAAACTGCAGTTGATAAGCTGAAATCTGAGAGTATTCGAGCAAAATTTCAAAAATTTGTTCCGAAAGTTTGGCATTCTATGTTGGTTGAAATGGGCATTTGCATGTGTGTTCACCTGCTGGTGTTAACCTGCATTCCTGCTTACAAGGACTGGGTCTTGCGTTACTCATTTAACACCCAAGGAATAAAAGTGAGACCAATTACAATCCTCAGGATTGTAATTGTAAAATGAAAAGTAAGATGATGAAATTTAGATTACAAGTACACAATCCTTTACCCGAAATCCTCAGGGCCAGATGTGTTCTGGTTTTTGGAATTTTTCAGATTTCGGAACTGTGGGGTCAGGAGCTTATCAAACATCACTATTGCAGCAAAAACATTTCTTTCCCCTTTTTTCATTTTTTTTCATTTTAGTTATTTATTCATTATAGTTTATTATTATTTATTTTAATAATAATGAACTATAATGAATAAATAACTAAAATGAAAAAACATGAAAAAAGGGGAAAGAAATGTTTTTGCTGCAATAGTGATGTTTGATAAGCTCCTGACCCCACAGTTTCAAAATCTGAAAAATTCCAAAAACCGGAACACATCTGGCCCTGAGGATTTTGGGTAAAGGATTGTGTACTTGTAATCTAAATTTCATCATCTTACTTTTTATTTTAGACTCCACTTCTTTTTACCAAACAACTATGCGTTCATGTCTCGGCTGAGGCATCTACATATGTGGCTGAATTCTATCATTTTTATCATGTTTTATTCTTCATTTTTCATCTTTTACCATGAGTTTTAATCCAAACGCATCTATGTTCATTTATTATTCGTACTCTTTATAAAAATAATGAAATGCGTATATTTATAGGTATTTACAGGTGTATATATATAGAAATCACCAGTTAAACCAGACTCTCAGCTAAGACGGACAACCTGGCCCCCCTATTAGTCCGTCTTAATGAGGGTCGACTGTACTGTAAACAGTTAACTAACTTGGACCAGTGATTCAGAGTAAAAGATTTCTTGTTCCTAAAAATCAACAGCATCCACTTATGGGCAACAAATATGCTGTGAATACTTATAAAGGTGCTGTACACGAATCCAAACAAAGTGACTTGAACAGCAATACCTCATCTATAAGTGCACCTCGAAGGAACTTGCGTAACTGAGGATGTACTGGTATGAGAAAAATGTCTTCTGCACATCCACGAAAACATCCAATCTTTCTTTTGGAGAGTCACTAAAACCATGCTGGAAAAACCAAAAAGTATGGCGACAGACACTTCAGTTATTCAGTCAAAGGTAAAATCCAAGTGAATTACCCCTGGTCCATTTCATTCTCTCTATTTACAACCTCCTACTAAAGAATGAGACTTCTGCTGGAGAAGACAAAAGAACAGTAATAGGAGATTAAACCAGTGGAAGGTAACCAAAAATTAATCATAATGCTCCTTTACTGCCTCCACCACCTAAGGTTCTACTCATTAGTCCCTCCAAGCATGCCAGGAGGCTTGCAACTGGCCATCTACCAGAGCCTGAGGGCTGAACTTATCCCCGAAAGGTATAAAACAAGACTTATACCAATATATCCTCCAATATCTCCTTAACCTGTACAGCCAATGAAGAATAAGAGGAATTTATTTCTGGTGACAGAAATTCATTTCTCACTATAATGTGGTTCGGATTCCACAATAAGCTGTAGGTCCCGTTGCTAGGTAACCAATTGGTTCTTAGCCACGTAAAATAAGTCTAATCCTTTGGGCCAGCCCTAGGAGAGCTGTTAATCAGCTCAGTGGTCTGGTTAAACTAAGATATACTTTTTAGCATAAGCATACAGATGCATAAGCGCTGTCACTTCTTCCAAACCGAGTTAGTATAAGCATGAGAACATTAGCCTGCAGCATCAGAAGCAAGTTAAAAACTATCACTCTTCCTTGCTAAACTCCCGCTGGCGCCAAAAACCCTTAAAGCTGGCTTCACGAACTCCCTAGGCTGGCGCCAAAAACACACTAAGCTAGCACCTCAACATCCTAAACTGATGCAGGGAAGAGGCAATATACAGAGTAATAGTTCAATAATAGACAAAAACTTCAACAATATAAACTGAAACTCCATTCAGCATTTATAAAGCACTCGTCAGTCTTGAGTTCGCCTCTTCACACGAAAGAGAAAAGAAACCGAACCATCTACCAAAGATGGTTTAAGTGCCGATTAAGTGGCTGTATCCCAGGAGACGGACTCCGTGACTTCATAAAAAACCAGGACACAAGCCCCAGCAGACCTAAAGGGCACTTCGTGTACCCGAGTACGAGATAAATTACGAAACGTGCTCTAATTGAAGGAGAAAGCTTCGGTTCTCTTCTCAAAATACTTAAAGGCGCTGAAATACTCGAAAATAAGCGTGAACTATTCTCTATTTGGTCTCTTTCCCCAACTAAATGAGGATACAGTGAAGCGCACTGCTCCAGCAAATGCCAATCACACCGGAGATCCTCTGATTCAAACCCTACTTCCACCAGAGGGCGACAAGAGGAGACAGCTGGCGACAGGAAGTGACACCTGGTAACAGGAAGCGACAGCAGCTAGAGTACTACATTGCATCCACAACTCGATGAAAGGGAGACAGTCTGAAGCGACTCAGCTGAGTCCACACAAGTCAGCTAAGTGAAAGAAAACGAGGCGGCAAAAGAAAATGGGAAATGTTGGGAGGCGGGGAAGAGGAGTTACAACTCCTCTCCCACCTCGTCCGAAAGCGATTCAACATACTTGAGAACATTCCCATAAGACACATCCTTTGAAAGCTATGTAGCTAAAATAATATCTAGCTTGAAAACAACAGAAGATACTGTAACCTTGGTATATTTGGAAAGAGAAACATTAATCGAAGCAGAAGTAAGAGATTTGCCGATAGCCAAAGGAAAAGCATGCAAAGAACGAATACGTGCATTTCAACTGGGAAAGAGGAATAGGCTAGCAGACAAGGATTTAGAATGAGCAAAAGATGAGAGATTGTCAATTTGGTTAAACAATTGACAGAGTTGACATAACATCAGAGCAAGTAAAGCTCACTACAGACACACTACTTTTAATAAAACTGTCTATACCTATATAATTAGTCCTATAGGTGCTAACAACCTCATAACAGGTGCCGATGACGGCAGAAGTCACAGGCGTAGCAAAGATTAAAGTTTACCAAAACGATCTTTCGGCTAACGCATTATACAAGGCAATGAGTGTGAAAAACGGAGAGGCAGGTGACGGAGGGCACAGAACCACACTGCCCAGAGAACTGACCCGGTTCCCTGACAGCGAACTTCTTCCTCAGAATCCAACTGTCACAGGGCAGTCCTAGGCTCGGGCTACAGGCGAGTGAGAACACCGACACCTTACCTCTTGAGAGGGAACACGAAAATGATCGCACACTATGGGGGACCCGGACCTGTTCCCTAACCAATTCAGACAAACTTTGTATTGACGAAAATAAGGTTTACACCCTGTTCTAAATTCTCAATATGCTTTTCCTGAACCGAAAGGGGAGCAGAAGGCAGAGCTAGAGAGGAAGCCTCAGTACCGAAAAGCCTAGACTGAGTATGGATAACTACAGACGAAGGAACTGAAGAAGGGAGAGAGACGACTGGTTGATAACCTGACCTATGTAATTACTTTTGCAATCCATCAAATTCCCTTCTCTTCCTATACTAACAAACTTGAGCAGAAAGTCCTTCGAAAATCCCTACTTCCTCGCATCTATTCTCAAGACCACACTTTAACCATTGCAAGCATGAACAGTGTGTATCTCCTAATTACTCAACATCCTGCTAACAAAGTAATCACTCCTATAGAACCTGATGTTCTTAGCCTTGATTCCGGTGGAGGCACCCTAGGAAAAATAAATGTACAGTACCGTGATAGCAGTAAACAGCCACGAAAATTACCAACAAGCGCCTATACATAATGGCGGCAAGGAGAATTCTGACAAAAGCTAAACATTTGAAACATACTTGGTGGAGAACAGGTAAAGTAAACAGTCATCCAGGCAGCCATTCAATATTTTGTCTGTATGGCAACTCGCCTATCAGCGTGGAGATATAAGCTAACTTTAACCATAGGTAAGATTCATCCCAAATAATCAAAATTCTGAAATTCTAGTTCACTTAACATAATTTCTACATAAGAATTAAACTGTACCCATGTCATACCTGTCATACCCACATCAACTCATAAATGTTACATCTTTTCCTCTAAAGATTTGGCAAGTTAGTTTAACACACCCAAAACCTCATAATCACTGTATTATCCTTGAAATTTCTTGACATATAAAACTCCTCCTCAGTAACGAAAATAAATTACCTTGCTTGTAGTTGTGGTGACAACCACACCATCAATAACAAACTTCCTTGTACGTTTCCTAGTCTTCCTTCTAAGGGCCACCATATCCATTTCCTCTTTGGTCTTGCCTCTATTTTTATCTCCAGCCCTGTTGTTAGCGTCGTTTTTGTCAGACATAGGTACTCTCCTAAGAATCACTTCATCAGAATTGTCATCTTGATCCATCCGATGTTTGTTTTCCTTTTCAGAGCTTGTTGTGCTGATGTTATCCCAATCTGACCTATGAATGACAAATCAGAACAAAGATGACAATAATCACTGGGTCATGTGGGTTATCAACCAAACTGAAATTATAGAAAAATTACAAATTTCCTAAATTTTTTTTCCCAAAATGTAATTTGCTGTAGACTGAAGTTTGGGCTTTCAAATAAATTGTATACAGGTCATTGTTGATCAACATTCTCTGCATATAGAAATTTAATCATCAAATTTCCATGGGCCAAATGACTTGTTTAATTCAGAAATAAATAACCTTACACCTTCAATGTGACACTCTTTTTAGTATAAAAAATGCCGTTGCCCAACAATGGGTTTAATTTTTTAATTTGTTATAATCGAATTCTCATTCCATGAGGGCCTGCCATTTACTGATGATGGTTTTACAGACAATAAATAATCAGTAACAAGCAGTTACAATAAATCTGATCATAGCAGTTGTGTCAATTGCTGCTTTAATAGCATCTTCATCTCCCTTAATGTCCAGGCTTCTACAATCACTCCCTGAGTCACTATTGTGCTGCAAAGAAGCTCCAGTTCCACCTAAAGCTTGTCAAGCAAGGGATACTTTAGGTGATAACCTCGTATGGAGCAAACTAACTGAAAGTTATAAATTTCTAGAGTGGTATCTTTTCAATTTCTTTGATAATTTTATTACATAGTTTTGTTAGGTGAAGAGAACTGGCTTGTTTTATGACATTACATAGCAGCAAACCATTCATCTCATTTAGATTTGGAACCAGCAGGGAATATTTCATAGTGTGAATCTTTATGTCTTTGTTCTTTTGCGTGTTGCTTTTGATTTTTTGAAGTTTATGGTTCTATTTTGTGTTAATTAATGATTTCTGGAGCATATGCATCATTCTCATTAAACAAGACAGATGAATACTTGCTCCAACCTTAAGGATGGTCCAAGAATAAGGACATCCTTATTTTTACGGATTCGTAAGCCAATCACCAAACTCACGAAGGTAGATGATGATTACCTATGTCTCTGTGGTCAAATAACATCCTACTTGAGAGTGCTTTTCTTGCAAACTGCAATAAGCAAATGTCAACCCAACAGGAATGAGGATATGTAAAAACCTACCAATTCAAATTGTGGTTTAGCTCTAGGAAAGCCCCAAAAGACTATCCAGCTATCATAAAGAGATGACAGAAAAACGGCCTGTCCAAAGACAGAATAATAATCCCAAAATTTAACACTGATATCAAAGTAAATCTGCTTACACTTCCTGACATGTCATGCAAAAGTCATTTCTTTCTTGCTGAATTTTTACTGACATCTTCCACTTTTACAAACTGAACAAGATATTTATTATTCTCTCAGACTGATGAAGATGATATTAAGTTCTTGGAAAATTGTTGTTATTGATAGATTATCATAATAATTATATATTTCAACTAGACCACTGATTGATACTTTGTAGTTGTAATACAATTAAATTTACTGATGTCAATGTAAGAATAATTATTGTTATTATTATTCTGATGATGAACCCTATTCATATGGAACAAGCCCACAAGGGCCACTGACTTGAAATTCAAGCTTCCAAAGAATATTAAGGTGTTCATTTGAAAGAAGTAAAAGAAAGTAATAAGAAGCCCAGAAAGAACAGATCAGTTTTTACAAAAGAATAAATAAATTACCTAACAAATAAATACACAAAAATGTAATTAAATTATTAAAATACAAGAATTGTTTTATTGTTTTACTTAGTAATGCATTGCACCTTTGCTTGAATTGTCAAGGTTCCAATAAATATACCCATAACTATGAAACGTGGAATGTAAAACCATACTTACTTGTCTGCTAATCTATCTCTTCCAATACCATTTGCTATATGACGTGGTCCTGGAGAATTTGTGGCAGATGTACTTGCCTGCCTTGAGACAAAGTTTGAGTGCATTGGAGTTGAAGTTGTGGACATTGTAGATATAACAGAATCAACAGAAATAACACTGTCTACAGTAGATTCCCTTGTTAATATGGGTCTAGTACTTGATTCAACTGACATCACGCTTGACATCATACTGTCGACTGTCGATTCTCTTGTTAACGTGGGCTTGCTTGAACCATGACTATCTCGTAAATTCTGGAAAGTAATTAAAATAATATAACTCCCTTCAGCTGACATAAAATCTAAACAATCACAGGAGTAGACCATATTGATTTCTTTAGTACATAAAAAAACAACACTGACCTCATTTAAAGATATTTAATTTACCCATCCACTCATCCCTCCACAAGCCACATTACTGTATACGACAGGAGAGCATAAAAAATGGACAGAGTGAATCATGAATGGAATATGAAATTTAGGCCAAAGGCCAAGTGCTGGGACCTATGAGATCATTCAGCACTGAAAGGGGAATTGAAAGCAAAAAGGTTTGAAAGGTGTAACATGAGGAAAACCCCGCAACTGCACTATGAAACAATTGTTAGGAGAGGGTGGAAAGTAAGATGGAAGAAAGAGAATATGAACGGTGGTACAGTAAAGAGAAGGAAAGGGGTTGCAGCTAGGGGTCAAAAGGACGCCGCAAAGAACCCTAAGTAATGCCTACAATGCACCACATGAGGTTCACTGATGCTGCTAACCCCCTATGGGGACAATGAATCATCAAGAATTTCCAATAAACACACACACACACACTCACAAAAGAGTTAGTAAGGATGCAAAGTGGAAGATGCCAAGAATGTTTGGTATAAATGGTAATTTAATGACAGCCTGGATGATAAAGGGGATGTCGCTTGATAGATGATGACACTCTAGTAGAACTGAAAAAGTTTCTTTAAAGTTAACACTGAATGTTAGAAAGAGCACGATAATAAGAGAGCATGCAAACCAGGAATTTATAGAAATAAACATCAGTTTTGAGATCTCTTTAAGTATTTGTAAGTTAAAGTAAAAGAGGCAAGTTTTCGTAGCGATCTCTGGAAGAGATGATGATCGTCAACATATACGGAATATTGTTTTTGTAGTATACACATTTCCTGCAAAATCCAAATAAAAGACAATATAAAATGTATACTTACCCTAAGATTATTCTGTTCTTGGTCAAAGACATCATCATCCACATCAGTAGCTCCTATAGTTGTTCCCTCAATGGTAAGAGCAAGAGGTCTACTATCTTCTTCCACTGAACTAACAGAGCGACCAGTAGAAGGAGTCCCTCCGCTCAGGTTGGATTTGTTAGAGATTGTCTCCTGGAGTCTTGGATGTTCTGCTTCACCCTGAGCAGAGCCCTTGCGTTTCTTTTCCAGAATGATCTGTCCTTTCGGCGTTCGGGCTAAGGCATCCACAGCAACGACAGATATGTGCGTGGTGTCACTGTCACTAGTGACACTAGAATGAGTATCTTCAGCCTCCCCTACTTCTTCAAGTGTGATCTCATACCTTGACCTACAACAAGTACATCATTAATATCATTGCATGTAAATTCAGCTTAATTGATTGTAACATCACTCAACAATATATACTGATTTGCAAAGTAAACACATGGCTAATTTGATTAATTAGATATTTTATAATTCATAAGGAAATACCAAATCCTGTACACACAGACATCACACTATCTGCATTAATATGACTAATACCACCCAAAATAATGGACAAACCCTTGCGGCTAAGCCATAAAACAACCAGAAATGCCTGGGGAAAGCCAGCATTTCATATAATGTACTAGCAAAGTTAGGTTTCATATTTTCATTTTGTTAGTTATAAAATATAAAATAATTCTTATTAGTTACTTGCATATTAAAAGAAAAAAAGGGCCTTGCTATGCATACTTTATACATGTAACAGCAAATGATGGCAATTCAAAATGAGCTTGCATGATTCACGTTTAATCAATTTACAGCTTATTTACAATTACTCACTCTCATGTTGCAAGATGAATCTTTCTGTCCCTACATAAAATGTAAACAACCCATCATACTTAATATTTAAAACATACAAATATGAAACAATCTTGCATTACTTGTATTTAACAGCAATGGGAACTCATACTGCAAAAAATACGGTTTCATGAGTGCACATTACGGTCTTGCAAAATGACATTTTCTATTCATACTGTGTTTTCAGCCTTTAAATTGCAATTATATACCAACATTTGTGGTACCAGAATGTCCTCACACTTAACAGTCTCTAATTTAATATACACTTAAGAGGAAAAATGACACTCCTCAATCACCTCCCTTAGTTTCTGTGTAATACTGGTTACTCTTAGGTCTGTTTAACCCTTAGTGGACGGATTGAGCTTCAGTGTGAAGTAAAACAGGTTTGGGGAGGTGGACGGATTGAGCTTCAGTGTCAAGCAGAATTTCGCACCACTGTTATGGTAATAATGATTCAAAACAAAGGTGCCAATACTTCTACATGCTATAAATTCATTAATGGCAACTTTTATACAGACGAGAGTTAGGCCAGCATCAGTAATGCTTGTGACTTCAAGGCAGAAGGTACTGCATCTCTCTCTCTCTCACATGAGTCTTTTTGTAAATTTGCTTGTAAATATACGAAGGGGCTGCTGTTGTTTTTTGTTTTGGTCTTTTACGATAGTATGTCAGTTGTAAATGTAATTTTACAAAGAAAATTGCAAAGAAATATTAGAAAAAGCATATAAAAGTAAAAAAAAAGTTACTGAATCTTCCTTCTCGTAAATTTATGTGAATATTTTACAACAATTATGCAAAAAATTTGTTACTGCTTTTATTTCTTATCTGTTTTGATATTGTGTGAGCAGTAATAATAATTTTACAAAATCCAAAAAACTTATTTATTAGAAAAAACATATAGGTTGGTAAAATTTACAATTGTCTTGTAAATGAGGCCCCACAAGGGGTTATAAATAGTCATTTTCAACTTCTCGTGGAAGGTAGGGAAAATTTTTTAGAATTTTTTTATTTATACAGTATGAATGTACATGTCATTCTCTTTCCATTGATGTGATTTTTTTTTTTTATTTTGCCGACCTCAAAGTTTCCCCGGTCTGGGGTGCTGCACATTGATAAATTATGCTGTCCCTTAAGGGTTAATGTAAGGGTGAACCTTTTAACCCATAAGGGACAGGCTAAATATATATCAAGCACACCCCGAGACCAGGCAAACTTTAAAGTTGGCTAATTTAAGAAAAACACATCATTCAAAAGAAGATATGAAAATGCACATGGCATAAGAAAAAAATTCTAAAAATTTTTCCCTATCTTCCATGGGAAGTTGAGAGTGACTATTTACAACCCTACAACTATTTACAAGACAATCGTAAAAATATGTTAATTTTACCAAATTATGCATGTTTTTTCTAATAATTTATTTTTTCATAAAATCACAATTACAGCACACAATATCATAACAGATAAGAACTAAATTCAGTAAAAAATTCTGAGTATATTTGTTGTACAATATTTATGAGATTTACTGAGATGGAGAGATGCAGTAACTTTTTGTGAGGTATAAATGTTTTTCTAATATCTCTTTACACTTTTCTTTGCAAAATTACAATTATAGCTGACATACTATCATAAAAGATAAGAACTAGAACCAACAGCAATCCCTGAGTATATTTATGAGCAAATAAATAAAAAGATGTCCTGGATCTGCAAAGAGCCAGTATATCCTCCTCTGATATCTCAAGGCATAATGAGCGATATCTCTCCCGTGCCAACGTAATAAGTTACCACAAGTCATTTATGAACCACTGAAGTGCTATGAACCTCTTTCTCGCTAAATTCATTCAACTAGTATGGGGCATTATATTAATACTCATATGAGGATTCCCGTCCATCACCCAAAACCTGTTATAGATACTCATATGAGGATACCCATCCATCACCCAAAACCTGTTATCAATACTCATATGAGGATTCCCGTCCATTAACGGTTAACAGTGTAGAACATGGCCCTGGTACTTGATAAGTACCCACTGGTTTATGAGCTGGAAACACTTAAAATTCATATTGGACAAAAGAAGCCAATAATCCTGAAGTCAGGCTCTAAGATACCAAATAAAAATGGATGATAGGAAAAGGATTCAGTGGAAGAGGAGGAGTCCACGACATCTACCTTCAAGGGTAAAACTCGCCCTACTGCAACTATCAGTCCCCATAGATACACACCTAATCATTTTTGAGATACATACCTTAATTAAAATTAATCTCGCAAATGTAGAATGACAAGTGTCATTCTAACACTTGAGCAAATGACAAAACTGCTAACAATCCGTGAGATCCTTAAGCTATATGACAATAATAGAAAAGCAAAAATGCAACAGGCAGACCTCGAAGTCAGCTTTCTTCAAACCTCTTCCTACTTGTCACACAACTGCTACTTCCTCCTCTACTACTCATCCCAATTTTCTATGTTCTTCAACATCTATCCAATCTAAGAGTATTTCTTCAGCTATCATTTCTGTATTGTTATCCTCCAGAGAAGCTTCCTAACCCACTAACCCCGACAGTATTCTTCCTGACAAACTCTAACTTTGTAGCATTCTCTCGGGATGGGGAAGGTGAGAATAAGGCAATATCTACAACTTTGCTTCATCTGGACATGTTCATAAGTAAAAATTATCTTTTTATTTTCAAAAAAATTCTAAGATAACTTTCTTTTGCATATATATGGTATGTTGTTTGATATTTTAAGTGAAATTAAAAGAGAAGGTATTCTATTATACGTGACCTGAAAGATGATGAGGCTGTCAGATGCACCACTGTCTTGAAGAACTTAATCCTACACACCACAAATATTTTGTTCTGAAAGTATCCCTAATCAATTTTGTGCAGTCCGCTCGTGATATTGTCCGTGATTTAGAAAATACTCAATAACGTTACCCAAAATGTGTGTTGGTATAGTCACACAAGCTCCAGGTGGAATGAATCAATATAAGTTCCCTTTTTGACTGACCATGATGGAACATATCTCTAAATTAACTTAGCCAATGTCAAGCATAGTTATAAAGGTCTAAATTCTTAAAAAAAGGTGATAAAAACGCACATTAAGAAGCAATCGTGGTAAAACCTTTCCTGTGACCATCACTTCAAGCAATAAACATAAGATTATCACACACAGCACTGAAATTCTTATTATGATGGCAGAACAACAATATGGCACCAATTAACATCTAACATGGAGAGAATAACAGTGCTACTGCTGACTCATGACATAGAAGTTGAAAGGAAAAAGGCGTATCGGGAAAAACTGATACATTACTTTTTCAAGGAGTGGTGCATTAAGGTCAAATGGATCAGAAAATGAGAATGGAAGTACTGTAATATATGTGATAAGATCACAGGGACAGATTCAGTGTAATAGGTGATAAAATTATGATGGACAGTGAGGAAAAAATATTACTGAACAAATTAAAGTATGATAATTTCAAATATGAAAATTTCAAAAATACTTACTTAGGGGATACAGGCTGGGGCTCTGTTTCATCGTGCAAGATTGAGGAATTGGAAATGACCACTTCACTTTCATCTAATTTGTGACCATCATTTGACACAACTTGTACTTCAGTAACCTCTTCTTGTCCTGAATATGGAATATTTGCAATTATTTACAATAATAATTATAAATTATTTCAAAGCAATACAATTCAGACCTGTTACTCAATTTACATTACCAATTATAAGGGGTTTTATATGCAAGGTAAACAGAATTATCATAAAAAACAAAGTTCATCCTTGTGCCACAGCAAGATATTACTCTTTAGGGATCTCAAGAGCTGAGGAATCACATCCTTATTACATAGTTCTTTAAATAATGTGAATTTCTTGGCTATTTTAACTGTTTATACACTTTACAAACTCTTCAAGTTTGTTCATAGCAGCATCAAAACATTGCTACTCGAGGTGGTCACACATAATGGATGACCTTCTGGCATCTTTCAGCATCTTGCTTGACAAATTTTGCATCAATATATTGAATATATTGATGACATTTCCAGCAGAATGAGTGTGTTTGTATTAAATCACTGCAATTACCATGCTGGACATCAACGGTGCATAAAAAAATGGTTATTCATCACAAAGTTTGATGGGATGATGCAAACACACGAAAGAAGGTGCACTCTTATGACGCCACCTTTAAAACTTCAAGAGAAACCATAAGACATACTGTATGGCATAAGATTCTTTGTAAAATCAACTGCAGTAATCTTCAACAATGTGAGGAATACAAAAATAAACCTAAGGAGGTCAGTACATACCACAAAAACAGACAAGTTATCTAGCAGCCACTTTTCATCTACAAATTACCCAAACACTGTCAATCTTTTACTGATTATTTTTAATTTGCCTATAAACAGAATTAAAACAGTTTATGAATGAGTTGAGTAAGTTTCACTTATTCTGAACTGGAAAGAGTAATAGTATATACATCACAGAGAAATTAAAATTAAGAGTAATCCAGACAAATTCTGCAAATAAACTGGTTCCTAGCCTTTCCACATATCTAAAATTGATCAGTCAGTAGCCTGGTCAGGCTGAAATCTTACTAAAGCATGATTTTCTAGGTTAAATTTCCCAGTATTAAACTCTGACAATGCTGCACTTGATTCTTAAACAATATAACAAATCCTGCAGTTCATTTTCAACTCAAACTTTCCTTTTTTAGCAGCAGTTTTAAAACATAATCCAATATGTGTCATATCTGTATTTTTCAAAATACTTTCTATACATTTGTGTTGTATTCAATGTTTCTGTCAACATCATATGCCAAAGATCTTCTGTTCTTCCACTGTTGATACAATATCTGGTCTAGCTGTTAGCTGCTACCTCAAATGTTCATTTTCTAAACAAAACACAGTGAAAGCTTATCTCCAAACATCGTTAATTACAACAATTTAGACCATAGCAAAAATATTTCTTGCCTGGTCCTCCTTGAGATTTCTAACATTAATATACTTCCAATTCTGCCATCAGTGCTAGTGTCTCTCGAGGTGGTACACATTCTCAGTTTATCAGAGTATCAGCAACCTATTTATCTTCTGAGGTGGCATGTTACAGTTCCCAGCAACAGAGAGTTATTAATTCTTTATTTTAACACTTGCCATAAAAGTCTTCCATAACAATGTTACAGGATCTGATGCTTGTAAATTCAAATGTCTTAATGTTACCACATCATTCCACAGCTCTTGTCTTTCAATTTTACAGCAGGTAACTCTCAGAATTTTCCAGCAGGTAGCTCTCAGGTGTTTTTTATTTGCATAAATATTTGTGCATTATGGTTAGCTTCCATCTACTTTTTTGTCTTTTTTTCTCCCCAGTAATGCTTGGGCATTCAATTCTGTAGAAGCTTGTTGAGATAACGTAATTTTTGAAAAATTTTTTTTCATACAACCCATTACTGTTTATATACTTTGCACAACCACCCAAAACAAAATTGTCCCTCATGCTTTCCAAGCACCCTGAAAGCAAAAATATGGCAGTCAGGGTATTTTATATTAACTATAAAGTAGTTTATAGACCATTCTTAAATAAATGAAGTTGAACAAAGTGGACAGCTAAGTGGGAAAATGGCAAAGATAATGGTTGAAAAGCAATGGGTTTTGGAGGAAGCCTGTGAATCGATCCATTTATCACTTGAAAAATTCCCCTTCGCTGACCATTCCCCATAGGGGATATTACCGAAGTAGTGTGAATTCGATAATAAACGACATTTGTATGTTCATGATTGTATATACAGTAAATCCCCCGTATTCGCGGGAGATGCATTCCCCCCCCCGTGAATAGCTAAACCCCGCAAATACTTACAACCCTTCTAAAAATACTTAGAACTGCCTATTTTGACAGTTCAAACACACACACAAAAAAAAAAAAACATTATAAATGCTTACAGTAAACCCTCCCGTATTCGCAGTCTCACTATTCGTGGACTCACATAGACTCACATATTCACGGATTTCTCTGTGCAACGTATCTACCCCTTATTTGTGGAAAATTCGCCCATTCACGTTATTTACTGCTAAATTTAACCTGCAAGTTGTAGCTGAAGCTGAGAAAACAATGTTCAAGCTGCTAATGACTATAAATTATTGTGCATTGGCAACATGGATGAAACTCGACCGTAAATAAAACTGGAGAGAAAGTATTTTAACCAAAACTACTGGGCATGAAAGAACACATACTACTGCTGTTTTACGCGGATAAAAGATAAATACGTAAAGCTCGCATTATGATGAAATCAAGAGAAAATAGCAATGGAATCTTGATTTTTTTTACACAAAACAAACATGTCCCCCCACAGTCAGCCACGGCATTGCCAACGTCATCTATTAATGAAAAAAATAGCTAAATTAATTTCACAACGAGACGAATTTAAGTTATATTTCGACTTAAAAATGAAATTTTTATGATAAAATAACGCTTCACTTATACTTACCCGGTAGTTACATATAGCTGTCGCCTTTGACGCCACGGCAGTATTCAAATTTCGCGCTAGCGCTATCGTTACAAAAGGTGATCCTCTACCCCCCCTCTATCGGGTATCGGGAACCGCCCCAAGAACACGCCATAAGTTTTTGCCCAACTGCCCAGGTGAGGGGAGGAGGGAGGGTTATGATTATTATAACTACGGGTAAGTATAAGAAACGTTATTTTATCATAAAATTTCATTTTCACTTATACAACTTACCCGGTAGTTACATATAGCTGATTGGCACCTTGAGGAGGTGGGGCACAATAAAAAAACAGTACCTGCCGAGAGAACATGGCTGCGCATGCGGACAAGTCTGATGCCCTTGATCAGGTGCAGTACAAACGAACAACAAAACGAGGATCACCTAACATTACCATAAAACCAATACCAAAGATTAAAAACTGGAAGATACTAACACATCATGTATCTCCAGGCAACCTTCAAAAACAACAACCCCAACACCAAGGTGAAAATGTTAGTTAAGGAGCGGACTCCTTTTCACCCTCCCCAACACCGTGTCAGTCGCAATAAAGGGCCCCAGCGTACTGCACTCTTCGAAAACAGTTTGCACGTCCACTAAATAATGCGATGCAAACATTGACTTGCATCTCAAAAGGTGGACTTAACCAAGTCCTTCACAGATAAGTTTCTGCTAAAGGCTACAGAAGTCGAAACCGCTCTAATCTCGTGTGCTTTTACCTTAAGAATACTCATCTCCGAGTCAGCACACTGCTCATGAGCTTCTTTTATCAGGCTTCTCAAAAGAAAGAAAGGGCATTCTTAGAGAGAGGCCTAGAAGGATCTCTAACCGAGCACCAGAGGTGGTCATTGGGACCTCTGAGCTTCTTTCGTTCTCTGAACGTAGAACTAGAGAGCTCTCACAGGGCAGAGGTACCTTCGGGTTCTTCGGGACCGACCAATTGGGAAAGGTCCTTAATTTCAACTCTCTGGCCAAGGTCTAGACGGGTCTTCGTTCTTGGCTAAGAAACCAAGAGTAGACATACATACTGCCTTCCCTTAGCAAAGCCTACTCTTTTGTCAATCGCATGTAGCTCACTTACTCTCCTGGTCAGAGCCAGAGCTACCAAAAAGAGTCTTTTTTTCGTGAGATCCTTCAAGGAGATGTTCGCCATCGGTTCAAAGGACTGAGACCGTAACCATCTCAGCACTACGTCAAGATTCCACGCCACTGGTCTCTTCTGGTCTCTCTTTGACGTATTAAATGATCTAATCAGATCTGAAAGGTCTTGACTCAAAGACACTTCAAGACCCCTATGTCGAAAGACCGAAGCTAACATGGCTCTATACCCTTTAATGGTAGGTACAGCAAGCTTTTTCTCTGTGGAGGGAACAAGAGAAAATCGGCCATCTGGGCTATAGACGCCGAAGAAGAAGACACGCCTTCTCTTCGACACCAGGACCTAAACTGTGTCCACTTCGCCTGGTAAACATTGTCGGAGGATTCTCTTCTTGGCTTCGCGATAGCTTCCGAAGCCTCTCTTTCTGATGAGTCTCCTGACAGTCTGCAGGCGACAAGATGAAGAGCGGACAAGTTTTGGTGGAACCTCTGAAAGTGCGGCTGTCTGAGTAAATCTGGTCTCTCTGGCAGAAGTCTCGGAAAGTCTGACAGTAGGTTTAGAAGGTCTGGGAACCACTCCTGGACGGCCAGAATGGAGCCACCAGAGTCATCCTTACATTTCGATGGCTTGAGAACTTCGAGATTACTTGCCGCAGGATCTTGAACGGGGAAAGGCATACAGGTCCAGGTCCGACCAGTCCATGAACATTGCATCCACGAAAACCGCTTTGTTGTCTGGAACTGGAGAGCAGTAAAGGGGCAGCCAAGTCGTTTTGTCGGTTGCAAAGAGATCTATGAGCGGACGCCCCCATATCTTCCAAAGCTCCTCGCAAACTAGGGGATGTAAAGTCCACTCGTTGGATAGGACCTGGTTCTTTCTGCTGAGAAGGTCCGCTGCTACATTTTTTCTCCCCTTGAATGAATCTCAAGCATTAGTCTGGTCCCGATCTCCTCCGTCCAAACTAGAAGCTCCTCGAGATCTCGTAGAGGGACCACGAGTGAGTGCCCCCTGTTTCCGAATGTATGCCAGAGCGGTCGTGTTGTCCGCCTGACCAAGACGCATTTGCCTTCCACTTCTTTTTGAAAGGCTAACAGGGCTAAGTGAACCGCTTTTAGTTCCTTTCGATTGATATGCCAGTTTCTCTCTTCTCTTTGCCACTGGCCCGAAACTTCTTTTGTCCCCATAGTCGCTCCCCAGCCCTTGTCCGAGGCGCCGAAAAAGAGTTAGGTCTGGGTTGGAAGCTGAAGAGGAAGTCCTTGTGACAGCCTTCCTTCTGACCTCCACCAACGGAGGCACTCCTTTATCTTTTCCGAAATGGCGAATGTGAAGGAGTCCGGGAACTGTTTCCTGGGCCACTTCTCTTGCAGGTAAAACTGCAGTGGTCTCAGGTTTGCGCCCCCAGTTTTACAAACTTCTCCCACTGAAGTTAAGGTTCCCACGAGGCTCATCCATTCGCTCATGAACAAATCTTCCTCTGCAGAAAGTCGCCGATCTTCTGCAGGCATGAGGCTATCCGTTGGTTGGACAGAAAAGCCTGAAAAGTCTGAGAGTCCAGACTCACTCCCAAATAGACAATCTGCTGACTGGGAGTAAGGCAAGACTTCTTCTCGTTGATAATGAGGCCTAGAGACTTTCGTTAATTGAAGAGTCTTTGATAGGTCCTCCAAACAGCTCTCCCTCGAAGCAGCTTTGAGCAGCCAATCGTCGAGGTACATGGAAACTCAATTCCTTCCAGGTGAAGATGTCTGGCTACTGACAACAGGATCCTTGTGAAAACTTGCGGGCTGTCGATAGACCGAAGCAGAGGAACGAACTGATAAACCTGTCCCTCAAGACGAACCTCAGGAACTTCCTTGAAGCTGGGTGTATCGACGCGAAAAATAAGCGCCTTGGAGGTCTATCGAAACCATCCAATCCCCCTGATGTAAAGACGCCAAGACCGACTGAGTTGTCTCCATGGAGAATTTTGTCTTCTGAACGAAGACATTCAACGCACTCACGCCCAGGACGGGTCTCCATCCCCCTGATGCTTTCGTAACCAGGAAAAGACGATTGTAGAAACCTGGAGATAGAGGGGCATGAAGCAGTTCTATCGCTTCCTTCTCCAGCACGGCTCGGACTTCTGAGCGAAGGGCGTCTAGTTTCGCAGAGTTGTGCGAGCACGCCTGTAAAGAAACTGGAGCCTCCACTAAAGGAGGTTTGGAAAGGAAGGGGATGGCATATCCTTCTTTTAAAACTTGGATCGTCCAAGGGTCTGCCGAGATCTGTTGCCACTCTTGCCAGAACCTTGCAGTCTGGCTCCTACAGCTGAATGGAGGACAAAAGGTTCATTTCTTCTCTGGGGCCGCCGAGGTTCTAGGCGTGGCTTTGCCTTTTCCTCTGGCCCTGCCAAAAACACGTTTAGAGGGTCTTCCTTTATATTGTCCATACGAGAAAGCGGGGACGGAAACACCACAAGCACAGAAGCGGTAGAAAGCACAGGCTCTTCGCTTTCTTGGCAGACTCGACAAAAGATCCTGGGTTGACTTCTGGGCTAACGCCTGGGAAATTGCAGCAACCAACTCTTGCGGAAACAGATGAGCCTTGTTTAAAGGAGAAAACAAGAGAGCCGACTTCTGGCTTGAAGAAACACCTTTTGCTAGGAAGGAGCACCAAAGTTGCCTCTTTTGAGAACCCTGTCGTAAATAAAGAGGCCAGTTCTACTGCACCGTCGCAGATGCCCCTATCCATACAATCCACTACTCCTACCACATCATCCAAGAGCTCGGAAGGAAGATTAAAATCCTTAATCTTCCTGGCTAAGGCCGCAATCGCCCAGTCCAGGAAGCTCACAATTTCAAGAGTCCGAAATACGCTCTTGAAAACTTGATCCAGTTCAGAGGACGAAAGAAGACCTTCGCAGAATTAAGTGCGGTCCTCCTACTGGCATCCATGAGACTGGAGAAGTCCCCTGTGCGGAGGCAGCCACACCCAGGAAAGCATTTCCCCAGTCTCATACCAACTCCGGTTACGGAAGGAACGCACGAGGGAGGGGGAAGACAGAAGACGTTCTTTCCAATTTCCCTCTTCTCGGCCAGCCAAGCATCCATCTTCTTAAGGCCTTTCTTCTCAGACGAGACGGACAGGACAAGTTTGGTAAAGTCCAAGAAGAAACAGAATCCTTGTCCTCTTGTACTGGGACCCAGGAGACGGAGGAGCCACAGGCGAAATCGAATCAGGGAAGTTCTCAATAAAGAACTTCAAGAGCTTTTTGTAGGAAGAGAGTTATGAGACTTCTCCTCCTTACACTGCTCCTCTAAGCCCGAGAGGAGTTCGTCAGAAATTGGGGATAAGTCCAGCTGGACAACATCTTCATCCAAGTCTCCTTGAACTGAGACTTGAGTTACACGAGGGGGCTGGAAGGCTAGTGACATATTCTTGCTATATCACCTAAAGAGTTTGAGCCTGTTGAGGAGCCATCGGAGGCGCCAATGGAGGCGCAGTTGATACAGCAACCGAAGGTGGCGCCAAAGGCGGAGCCGCCGGTACCACAACGACAGGAGGCGCCAATGAAGGCGCAAGCGGCGCGCTACCGAGCGGCAGACATAGTCGCCGAGGCGGGCGCCGCTGGTATCACAGGAGGCGCCAAAGGAGGCGCAATCGGCACAGCAGCCAAAGGTGGCGCCAACGGAGGCGCAAGCGCGGCGCCACCGGGCGACAGAACGAGGAGTTGAGGTGGCGCCGCTGGCATCGTAGGAGGAGCCAAAGAAGAGACTTGATTTTAGACAAAAGTTGTAAAATCGAGTCCAAACGGGCGTTAATTCCGTCAATCACAAGCTGTTGAGGTTCATCGAATGCTGGAGCAGGCGCCACAGGACACAGGAACAGGAGTCACAGGAGTCGCTGGCGCCAAAGGAGTAGGCCTCTCAGATGTAATCGTCTGATAGGGAGGATCCGCCGATAACGAATGAGACGAGTCCGACGAAGAAAGCCTCTCGGTTCTGCCCAAAAGCTACAGGAGGGGGAAGGATCCTCCAGAAGAGCCTTCTTCTTAGGAATCTTCAATGGAGAAAGCAGACGAGACCTCTTCAAAGGTCTAGAAGAGTCGCGAAACGCCAACCTCTAGGAGGGGAGGAACTCCAACTGGATCCACTCGACACTCTCCGCTCCTCACCTTTTCGGTGGTGAGGGCCAGCAGCCTGGGAAGCGGCAACAGGACTGCTTGAGGGGCAACTACTCGGGAGCAGGTCCCACTCACCTCCTTTCGGCTTTCAGCATGCCTTCTCCCTGAACCTGGGAGCCTGACAGGGGCCTAGACCTGGGAGCGTGAATGGGCCGAGAAGCTACCTCCTCCACAACACTTACACAAGGCACAACACTCGATTATCACTGCAGTCTACTAACCGCTGCAAATTGTCCCCATTTTCTGCATGGAAGACATAAACGCATTAAGGACTGACACGGTATCAGGATTGGGAGAAACGGTGTCCGGGGTAGGTAAAACTACAGGAACTACAGGGGGAGCAGGGATAATAGGATTTACGAAAACCTCTTGACTACCTCCTGACCTCAAGACCTAGAAGAGGCCTTCCTAATCCTATCTTTTCTAGCTTCTTCATGTACTTCCCCAAAGCACTCCAGTCAGACAAAGTTAGAAGTTCACACTCGCTACAAGTCAAATCAGCAGAACATTTTTGCCCCCTGCATGAAAAGCACGAAGTGTGCGGATCTAAACTAAGCTTAACAAGCCTGGTTTTGCAGCCTTTGCTGCAAAACCGGATACCACTAGAACCAGAATCAGACATAATAGTCTAACTAATAATAACTCTCAAGCAATAACTAGCGCCAGCAAAAAACAACAAACCGAGTACTTCACCAAAAAAGGAATTAGAAGTTCGAATTGTTGAGAAATACTACCAGCAGCAGAACCGTAGACATCGGTTCGCACGCAAAAACTAATGACGTGTTCTTGGGACGGTTCCCGATACCCGATAGAGGGCGGGGTAGAGGGATCACCTTTGTAACGATAGCGCTAGCGCCGAATTTGAATACTGCCGTGGCGCCAAAGACGACAGCTATATGTAACTACCGGGTAAGTTGTATAAGTGAAAACACTTCGTATAACGAAAAATATCCTTCTCCCATATAAAATAAAGTGTCTAGAGATTCATTTATGCTAACTAGAAGCAAGAAAAGTGCTCTAAACTGAGTTAAATACTGCGAAACAAACCAAAACATTGATCGCTATGATTGCAATTTATAATACAAAAGCAATATGAGAATATATACAATATTACTGGATACAGTGTAGTAAAGCATAACTTTTTAAAAGATCCATGGAAAAGATGCACATTTGTTAAGTTGATGTTTGCATAATACGATGTTAATATGTGAATAGAGAGTACAGTTTAATGTAGGCTAGGCTACCATATATGTATATGATATACCATAGTGTAGGCTAAGCCTTGTTTGTTATTCAATTTCTCTTTATACTGAATTATCATCCGTCAATCTGCAATGAACCTACAGAATTAGCCGAAACTTATAATTACTATACCATATATGTATAGAGTATACTGTGTAGTGTAGGCTAGGCTACCATATATGTGTAGATGGTACTGATTACCCTAGTGTTGGCTAGGCTATATTCAAGATATGATTTTTTCAACAAACGATGGGTTTTTTGGAACCTAACCCCATCGTAAGTAGGGCAATTTCTGTATTAACACGTATCAATACAAGTAAAAAAAAAGTTGAGAAAATTTAGAAGCAGGCAATCTGGCACAAGACAAAATTGCAAACAGACAATCTGGAAGAGCAAAGCAAGTGATGTGAATGCTATCAATTTGCACAACACAATACATGCAGATGTGGACCGGTCAAAGAAGTATGGCTAGTTGGGATGGGTGCAATCTTTCCAAGGTTAAACTGGTGCAATGGGGATGAGTTCTACATGGAATAAGGCCTGTTCAAATTAATGAGTTGTAATGAATAAACACTAATTACAACAGCAATGAATAAAGTTAAAATGAATAAAAGTAATCTTTAAAAATAGAGATTACAATAAAGTATCTAAGAATTTATGATAGTGGTGAACACAGAGCAGCCACACAAAAAGTGGCTTGTAGCTGCGAAGTACTACCAGCTGGCTGTCATTTTCTTTTATCTTTTCAGGAACTGAAGGTAAGAGACAATTTCGTGTGCACAAAAAAGTACATTAAAGTATTTGTGATTAAAACAGAAGTTAACTTTGGAAAAATTTTAAACCACAAAAACTATAAAATTTCCAACTAAGAGACAATATCCAAGCACCTGTCAAGGTCAAGTTGATCTCTTCTCCATCTTGACAACTTTTATTTGATGCAGTTTCAACAGCACTTTCAATTGCAGATTCAAGGATTCGCACAGCCTGTTCTTCTGCTTCTGAGAGGGATGGTGAAGATGGAACTGGATGATGTATGGGGGACTCTTGTTCAACATCAACTAAGGACATATTTTCTGCTTCATTGCTGGTCACATCATCTACTATTGAAGGACCTGTTAATATAAAAAAAGGGTGAATAAAGTTCACTGTTTATCAATGCAATGTGAAATTTCTTTTTTACTGAATTACCAGCAGTCACAGTCATTATATATATGAATATTCAACATCAGACTCTAAGTGGTTTTTAAAAGGCATAACAGCATAATAGCATGTACTAAAACTTTGAAGAACATAAATGCAACTAAGACTCTATCAAAAAGATTAGTGGGTACTCAGGGGATGTTAAAAGAATCATTACAGTACTGTGTTAAATTATCAACTAAAAAGTTACACATCTGTGCAAGAATACCTGTGAAGCTGTATATTAGTAAAATATAAGATTATTAGCTATAAGGAATAACAGCAGAGTTAAATGAGTTGGTATATCTTATTTGAAAATGTGCCCATTATTCACACCTGTAAATTGATCAGCAATATGACCTTCAAAGACTCAATATGAACTAGAGAAGCTTGCCATCTCCATTTGCCTAGCAAATAAGAGATCACTACTATCATCACCAATACTTCAACTAACCCACCAAGTCATATTTCTGTTTTCACAAGCTCATCCAAAGGATGCATTCATCAAATGTATTTCTGTTCAACATCCTAAAATATTAAAATGGAATTACTGTACAAAGAAAATGTGCAAATACAAGTTCATGGTTTGCATAAAAACTGTTTGGCTATGTATACAGCAAAAATTTTTTAACAAAATTAATCTTTTTACCAGAAATAACACTAAAGAAAATATCCAAAAGATCAGAAATGGCTTGAAAAAAAATTCACAATAATAACTGATTAGTAATAAAGGAATAGCACTTGATTAACAGTTCTGATGAGAGGAAAACCTGCTTGATGATGAAAGCAGTAAAAGAATGGCTACCTAGTTGTGAGTTATGTAATCCCACTAAACTAACACATGTAAACCCCTTCTCCTGCCTCTCTCAAGTGAAAGTATCTTAAAAAAAACTGTACTGTACTGTGTGCATTTTCTATGAAAACAAGAAGAAAAATTATAAAAAATGGTCTTAAGTTAACTTAAAATTTTGTTCATGTTAATACTGTACTGTGTAAGAAATACTGTAACCATGAATATTTAATTATTCTTTCCACTGTACAGTATAACTAATAACAGTTACCATAGGTATACAGTATTAGAATTTATAAGGCTATAAATAGGTTGTCTGTATGATCAGTATGTGTATACAGTAAACGCCCTGTATTCGCGGTCTCATGATTCGCGGCCTCACGTATTCACAGATTTCTCTTTGGAGCGTATCTACCCATTATTCGCAGAAAATTCGCCCATTCACCACATTTTTCACGGAGAAATATTCGCTAAATACTGTATTTTCATCTCATTTTCATGACTAAATGCACTTTTCGTGATAAAACTATTAAAATACTCGAGTAATGCTCGAGTTACGATACTTCACCTTACGATAATTCGATTTTGCAATGGGGTAAGCAATTAATACTGATAGACAATATTATTCTTTAAACATTTTTAAAATTTTGCGCGGGTGCAGGCAGCAGCGTAATCAGGCAGTGAGAGAGAGACCAAATTACAATAGACAACTTTTCCTCCATCTCTTTATCCCATCTTCTAGGTAAAAAAGTAAAAGAGAATGATAAAAGTATTGTTAGTAACATTATACTCTTGCGTAAATGCGTACAGCCATAAACACCCAACCAAGAAACTGTTGTTCTGCTTATAACCCAATCGGATAACAACAGCCGTTTACCTGGTATTTCAACCATCGTACAGTAATAAACAATTACCGTAGGTTACGGCACAAATGAGGTTAAGTAGAATAGGACTGATATTTTTACATTATACCCTTATTCTCTTTGGAGAAAAGATCAGCGAGAAAATATACTGCTAAATTTAAGCTGCAAGTTATAGCTGAAGCTGAAAAAATAATGTTCAAGCTGCTAATGACTATACTGTAATTATCGTGAATCGGCAACATGGATGAAACTCGATCGTAATTAAAATGGGAGAGAAAGTATTTTAATCAAAACTACTGGGCATGAAAGAACACATTACTGTTATTTTTACGTGGTAAACGATAAATACGTAAAGCTTGTATTATGTTGAAATCACGTGAAAATAGCGAACGGAATCTTTTATTTTTTTACACAAAACAAACGCCCCCAAATGCCCACTGTCAATCGTCATCTATTAACAAAAGTAATAGATAAATTAATTTCACAACGAGACGTATTTTAGTTATATTTCAACTTAAAAACCCTTCATATAACGAAAAATAACCTTGCCCCTTATAAATAAAGTATCTAGACTCTAGAGATTCATTTACGCTAACTAGAAGCAAGAAAAGCACTCTGAACTGAGTTAAATGCAGCAAAATAAACACCGCGTAAACATTTCCAAACCAAATCATTGATCGCTATGATCACAATTTATAATACAAAAGCAATATAAGACTATATATACAATATTATTGGATACAGTGAATTAAGGCATAACATTTTAAAAGATCCTTGGAAAAGATGCATTATTTGTTATGTTGACATTTGTATAATACAATATGTGAATATACAGTAGAGTGTAATGTAGGCTACGCTACCGTGTATGTATACAATATATCATAGTGTAGGCTAAGCTAATTCTTGTTTGTTATTCAATTTCTCTTTGTATTGAATTATCATATGTCACTTTGCATGAACCTCCAGAATTAGCTGATATTAATAATTACCATACCAAGTATGTAAAGAGTTTATTTTATATTGTAGGCTAGGCTACCATATATGTATACATGGTACCGAATACCCTAGTGTAGGTCAGGCTATGTTCAGGCTATGTTCGAGATACGGTTTGGTATTCCTTACGTTTTTCCAACAAACGATGGTTTTCTTTTTTTTTTGGAACCTAAATCCATTGTAAGATAATACCTGTATAAGCATTTTTTGTTTGTTGTGTGTATGTTTGAACTATCAAAACAGGCAGTTCTAAGTGTTTTTAGAAGGGTTCTAAGTATTCGCTGGTTGCACTTGGGGTCTTGGAACATATTACAAGTGCAGACTGGGATCCAACTGTTGTATAAATCAAAAAGCTACAAGGAAGGGACATCACTTTTTTTTTAAAGTTTATACTCAAACATAAGAAAATATGTACCAAAAGAAACAGAACCCTGTAAAAAAAAACATTGGATGAATAGCTCCTCAAACTTTAAACTGGAAATAAACATGGAATAAATGGAACCTGTATACTATGAAAATTGAACAACCATAAACCTTATTAATAATAAGCCATACTAATGGGCTTGTAAGGAATGTCTTATTTTATAAGAAAATCATATTTGACAGGAAAATACAACAATCATACAACTGAAAACTTTCCTTTGTAAAGGGCAATTATTTTTTCAAGGTTTAGATTCATTTCTCTTTGTGAAAAAATGGCATTCTACATCAACATTACAATTAACTTGTGAAAATCTATAAAAACCCCTAAATGTATGAAAGAAATGTTTCGAAATTCTACCCATCTTTTCCGTAAGAGTAGTCATAATCACCATTACCCCAAAACTCACCCTTATATCTCATAAAAACACTTCTAACCCTTTGAGATTCACACGATTTCAAATGACATCACCTTAATCCCAACCCGTAAGATTCTGATGAGGTTACTGGCCAAAAATCTTAGGTGAGCTTCAATGTGTCATTTTTGGTTCTTTTCCTTTTTGAACATCTTATAATAAAGTAAAGGTATTCAGCTGCAAAATGACAAATCAGGCCTTACAAAATGATAAATATTTTTACAGCAATAGCTAAACGAGAAACATTATGTCCATAACTGGACAGTGTGCTATGCCAGAGCCATGATTTTTGGACCCCCAAAAATCTCAAGGGATTTGCAAAGGGGATATTATGGGATTCGCAAAGGGGATATTATGGGAAGTTTAAAAAACTCAATACTGGAACTTTTTAGCTCCAAATCATGCCAATCTACTTAACATAAGTACTTAAAGATTGGCTTCATAAATTAATGATTCACAAGACTATGTAATTTCCACACACTTTTCTTAAATTTTGAAGGATGTTATTGTACAACATTATTCTATATGCAGCTGGTAACAGTTGATTAAAAATAACTTACATGACACATCATCTGCACTGAGCTAGTGGCACCTTATACCTATTAATTTAAATACCAACAAAATTTTCAGAAATACAGCCAGCAACTACCATCCTTTCAGCCATGAATTAATAAAAGCATCTAGCAAGAGTCATGACTATCCTGCTAAAATATAAAATGAACATGAAGTCTACCTAGTGAAAAAGGTCAGAAAAGAACATTCCCCAGTAAACCCTATACCAAAATGAAAAACTACTCACCAGAGTAAGTGACAACACTCTCTTTCCTTGTAGGACTTTGAGTCCTGGGAACATCAGGTGGTGTTGGGGTTGGGGTACGTACTATTACGGTAGCATCACTACCAATAGAAGCAATGATGGTCTCAGCTGGTGGTTCAGGGGATAGCGATTGGGGAGCTGGTACCACAGGTATTTGAGGGGAAAAGGAAGCTTCACTACTTTCTTTAAGCACACTTTCTGCTGTAGCAGGGGCGGTTTGTGACAATACTGCTGTGTCTATCAGAGACTCTGGGGGAGTTGTTGGGGATGAACTTGGGGGCGATGGTAGAGCATAGACTTTCGCCTCAATATCACTTGGTACTTGTTCTTCATCAGATTCGTGTACATGTTTATCTCTATTTGTATCACTTGATTCCTTGAGATCTGCAGGTACTGCTATCTTAGAAGCTGAACTGGTGTCCTTAAAAGGAGGGGGAGGAGTAAGAGGTTCTGCATCTTGGGCAACTAAAGCAGGATCTATATCACTGGAAATATGTACAGATGAGGGTTTTTCTTCCTCTTTTGACAATAGCACTTCATCATTGACCACCTTTTTATCAGTGTATCTGTTCACAGCATCTTTCTTTGGCTCTTTAGTGACAGACTCATCAACATCCATCTTTTCTTCAACTGTAATTTCAGGAAGCACACTAGTTTTGACATCAACCTTTACATCCACAGATTGGGGCTTTTCCTCACTGTCTGGAATGTCTACTGAGGATATTGTTATTTCTATCTTTTCTTTAGGCATGGGACTTTCAGAAGGAGTTACTGGTTGCGGTGCTGGTCCCTTATTAGGTATGCTTGTGGGAACCTGCTTACTGGGGCTTGTGACAACTTGGGTACTAATTACTGTTTCAGATTCTACACTTTCCGACGCTTTATCTGTTGGTGAGGGAGCTCTAGGTTTTGAGGCATTTGTGCTAGCTGGAACAGCAGGTGCAGGTCCTTTCTTTGAAGGAGTGGAGGAAGCACTAGAAGATGGAGTGCTGGCAGGACTAACACTAATAGGAGGAGGAGGAGCAGGACCTTTGGATATACGTCGCTCACCTGAGCTTGCCACCGCAACCTATGAAAAATTAAAAATTTGTAAAATAACTCAAGAGAATCTTGTTTAAATATAAGTCAAATAAAAAATTAGTATTTACATAATTAAATAAAACAATTGGAATTTACAAACTGTCTACCATCCATTTCAAGTAGGTTATTGACTTTATTATTATCATTGTTATTTGTGTCCAGAAATTCTTCTCAGAAAATATAAAAATTCCATTAACTAGCTCAACAAGCATTCACAGAATAAATATTTAATGTGTAAAGTTAAAATAATAACCAGTGACGTGTGATAAAATACAATAGAAAAATTAATACATTTTAAAACAAAAAATATAAACTGTGCATAGAATATAAAAGAAATAGGTAACATAGGCATAGAGACTGAAACTTATGAGCATCAACATAAATAATACAACCTTAAAACCTGACCCCAGTTTTAAGGAGAAGAATTACATTTTTGGCATAATACTACTACTAAAACAGAGTACAACACCCAAAATTTTCCTAGTTTAAGCCAAAGCCTGATACCACTACAAAGACTTTAGATATGACCTTCTACTTAAAGGGTAATAGCAGTTTTACAGACATATCAACCTAAACCAGAGGAAAATTAAATTATCCATATTGGTATAATGATTTTAACATTGCAATGCCCTAATCTTGAACTCTTGCCCATAAACTCTTCCCAGTTCAATGTTTACTCAATTGTAGAGCTTAGTAAACTGTGTCTGGAATTCATCCACTCAGGGGAGAAAGTTATACAGAGATTATCAAAGTTAAAAATTATCAAGCACAAATTTTATGAATCTCTTATACAACTATAAAACTAACTCATGGTAGCATACCACTGAAAATCTTACTAATAAGCAAATCACGAAGTCTATAAAGCCCACAACATAGAGACCATAAAACTATTGTCACTCACCTCCTTGCTTTCTTTCTCAGGAGTGGAAGGTTTATCTTCATCAATTGGCAGCATACTAACAGATTCTTGATCTTTCACTGTGAAGAAAATAAACTGTTAGATAAAACTTCATATTGCCCAGTAAAATTCTTGAACACTGGGAAAAGTGGCAGTCATCCACATTTATACAATTCCCTTGAAATAAAACACAAAAAAGTTGTATATTTGTTCAATGTTTAGGAAAACAAATTTGGCCTCACAACATAGGAAATTAAAATACTAAACCTGGGTGATACTGAGATCCAAATGTAAAAATTGCACAGATACTATATGTATTATGTAATTTTAAGGCAAACAGTTTTCATACTATACAAATCATTTAAAATATTTTATTTTTGCTGCAAAGCATCAATTTCATATCCCACACACTCATAGTCACTAAAAGAATGCCAAATCAAATGCATAACCTATGATACTGAAGACAAGTCATTTTTTCAAATGTTACCATGAGGAATTAGTCCTCTTCAGTCACCTACAGAACTACATGAGCGGTAAAAATACCAACAAATAATTTTCCTATCAATATATTGGCATATTACATTTTAAGAAATTCACTAGAGTTAAAATTAACTGAAAGGGACTTTCTACACTGCAAAATGTGCACAGCAAATTTCTTTATTCATTGCTAATCTACCTGTCTCTATTAGCATAAAAACTTGCATCAAATTAATATTTTGGTACTGTACTGCAATTTAACAATCTATTATTTCATGTAATATATTTTCAACTAAAGCAATTTCAATTACTATTATTTCGACTAGGCACAATAGCTTTTGTAAGGTTAATACTTAGGTGGTAATAAAAAGAACTGAACGTAACATTGATAAAAACAAATTGAACGTAACATTGATAAAAACAAATTATCTCAATTTTGGAACTCTAGCACATATGCTATTGTTTAACCAAGCATTTCAATTACAGCAAAGGATTTAAGAGTATGCATATACTGCATATATAAAATGAAGCTGGAGATTTTGGCAGAAATCAGTGGAGGCCCTCATCCATCTTAGTATGGTTTTTCTCGCTGTCGTGAGAACGCACACCACATAAAACAATAACATTAATGTAAATCACTTTAATAACTAAATATAACATTCTTCATTACACCCGTTATATTAGGTCACTCCAGTCAAAATGGAGCAATAAACATTAAGTCATGCTTACAAAATACCTACAGCAGAGCCTACATAAAACCTGTACAAAACACTGGAAAAACCAGGAAAGTACACTGACTAGACTCACAAAGAGAAACAATGACAATGCAGATAATCATCTTCACTCATACCAACTGCTGGGGAGCATTTGCTTCACTAATGAACCAGTGAACAGAACTTTTAGCTGGCTGTTTCTGTCAGGTTTACCTGATTACTATCTGAGTTCAGTGTGCACAATACTTAACCCAGTTAATGAAGGGTCAGAAACTGTAAGTTACAGTGACTGGATACAAAATGTAACTTATTATTTATAATCAGCATCCACTCTGATTTTCTTATGAATATTGTGTTACCTGTGTATCTCTGTACAACATAGAAATACCATTTTCTTGTGAATCATTTATGATCAAAGTGTATATAGTACATCAATCCTTTGTTACCTTTATACTCTCATCACTGTATTTTTTACTAAGGGCTGAGTTTAATTAAATTTATATATAAATATGTAATTTGTTTTTTTACAACAACACTGTAATAATGCTTAATAGGGTATACTGGAATCTGTATTACTTAACGGACTTCTCTTGGTCAAAAGACTTCCAGTCTTGTTAAGTCCTCCAAAAATGACTTAACAAGACCTGAAGATCCTGTATCACATTTAACCAGAACCCTCTTACCCCAAGTAAAGTTGATAAAAGGTTCTCTAACTTATACCAGCAGTCAAAGGTAAGTAGGTTTCTTTCAATTTTCTACCATTTAAAATCCAAAAAACAGTTATCACACATTTCATCCGCACAAGGAGAAAGGTAAAGTAAATGAAAAGATGAATAATTTTGACAAGTGTCTTTCCTAAACGGAACATTGATTTCATACCACTGTGACACTCAAGTCCACTAAATAACTAAATGTGTACTATGAAGAGACTACCCTCACCAAAAAAAAAACAAGGGAAAATAATATTTAAAATATGATGTAACTAATCTCATACCCCATACAGTAGTAGGGTATTCAACACAATACAATACTGTGCTAATATATTTTACAGAAAAATTCTGTGTAAGGGATAAATACATGTTGAAAAGACTTATTTTTCCCCATGCATAATCCTTTAATAATTTTGAAGTTACAAAGATATTTTTCTAATTCAAGAGAAAAGACAATGAACTGTTGCCATCATCAAAATAGTACAGATGAATTTTAGTTCACTAGGTCAAAATGCCTGATAAACCTCATACACAGACCTTCAAACAAACTTTAAGTACAATACACAATAAAGGACCACCTTCATCAGGGATAGTATTATCAAACATATACAACTCAACATGCACTTTCACTGACACTGCATACTTTAATAAAATCTAAAAATACACAAAATGACATCCAAAAAATTGCTTGATTAGTATTATACTTACAAAGTTCATACGGAAATGATGCTTGTGGAAATTAATAAAATAAACTTACCATTAAATGAAATACTTTCATTATTCACAGCAATGATGCTATAGTTATACATTCCATCAAACCAAATTAAGTATTAAAAACTGTGTGTGCACCCTTTTGCATTAACCTCATTTTATGAGTGACTAAAGTAGTGTATGCAGCTGTTGATTCACACTCTTGCAAGTCCTGTCATGAACTTGGAAAAGTGCATTTTTCCTTATCAACATTCCTTTAAAATTGTTTCACTACACATGTACAAACCACTGCTTTACAGGTGTCTTTATGACCACTCTTGGCAGATCAAACATGGCCCAGATTTCCAAATTTCATCAATGGTAGGGGACAGATCAAAAGAGGCTACCAACCGTGGGGGACACAACCTTATCTTTTTACATCTCTCTTTCTGCTTATCAGTAAAGAACAACTTAATACCCTGTTACCATTCTACAAGATGGGAGAGAAGACAATAAGGAAACTGCCTTACAATTGCTGATCAGATTTTTTTTACCCGAAGCAAGCAAAGAAGAATAAACCTTCAAGTTGCATTTCCTTAACTGCAGAACATGGTTTTCATCAAGCTTGTAGAAACCCAAGGCAATATGAATCAAGTCTAGGTCATCAAGATGATTATTTCACACAATGTATCATAGGTGGTAAACAATTTACATCCTCTCATTTCACAGTATGAATGTAAGAAGGAAATCCCAAATTCCAAAAGGCTTTAAAGGCAAAAGCCTCCCATAGTAATAAACAAGAAGCAGATGGGGCACAGTCCCTCATCAATGCTCCTAAAATTGGTAAAGAAACTAAGACTATGGCAAAAAAATTTATACAGAATGAGATGAATAAAGCAAAGTAACAAGCTGACTCAAACCAAGGCAGTATGATTGAAGCAGACATTAATTCATCATTATAAATACTGTACTGCTAATTTACTCTTTAACATAGTCACATCAACCGAAATATGAGAGATGGAAAAACTATGAGCCAAGTTATTTAGAATAAAGTGACCATCACATTTTTTCATTAATGATAGAGACAGGTATGATGTAGGTGATGAATACTAACAGCCACTAACTAAATTCCAGAAATGACGTTAGCAATCACTCAACATCCAGAATAAAAACTACTACACTACAATGTTTATGACTGACATTTACATCACTGTTCTTAAAACAATATAGGTTTTGCATGTGCTGGCAAAGGCAGATTTCTATTTGCTACACAAATGATGATATTAGTCATGGAAGCATATTCAATTTACCAAAAATGGTATTGTTCGGTAAGGTCCAAGAGAATGGAATGCCTGTCGACGGAAGATGGAAAAAAGGATAAGAAACATACATAACCATAAGAAAAAAAGTTAGAAAAGCAAAAATTAATAATGATAAGACTTTCAGAAAAATTACAACCATTTCAATCTGTGGTGTCATTATCATACCACTGCCAAAAAGGATCATACTGACAGGGGGAAATATTCACATCTGTAATGAAATTCTCCATTAGCGTGTGACAATGAATCCAAGTTAGATATGGAAAGAAGTCAACATCCACCACCATACTGATGGCTGAAAAAAAGGATGGCCCATGCAATTCTACACTCATTTTCCTTTCTGTCTTCCATGTTAAAGAAGTAAAGCAAGGAATATATATGAGCCTTATTCTGAACTGTGATTCATGCATTTCAAAAGTATGGTCTCTGCAATTTTTTAAAGCAGGATGATCCCACAGGACCATTATAAAACTAACAGAACGCAGGATAATACCACAGGACCATTACAAAACTAATGGAAGTTCCATAGAGTCATACAGGAAGACAACTAACTGACTGGGTTCCCTACAGACAATCTTGAAGGGAACCTCAAAAATTTGCTGGAAATATCTCAAGTTCTTAAAAAAATTTAAAAATTTATAAGAATACCTAAAGATACAAGTTGGTTGCCTTAAAACCCTGGAAGAGGGTTCAGATTTCTAACAGACAGATGTCAGAGGCATCACATATTAAGTCATCATTCATGGAAAATGAAGTAATGAAGAATGAATGAAAAATGTGGTAAAAGAGAAAATATTAGTGAAAACGAATACTGTAGTAAATCTGAAGAATTCCAAAAAAAGGTGGTCTCACTGATAAGTTGACAGAGATGATTTGGAATTTAGGACATAATTTGGAATTTAGGACATAGTCTGACCAGCTGAGGCTGGTAATAGAGAAAATTGTAAACAATGTTTGTAAACTAAAACTGGAAAAATATAACCTACATAAGAAATGTTTCAAAAACATAAACCATTTATACTCTGGAATATTCCTCCTGTTATAAATCACTGGCAATACCATAATCTAAAATTTTTAGATAAAGTAATTCATCAGCAATGCAGTGTATGTTGTTCACAATACCTGTTATAGATTGTTAGTTTCTAGTCCTAAAAGTAAAATGAAATCTTATTTCTCTAGCCAATGAACCTATTCAAACTTCTGCAGTACATCCTCTACACCATACTGGGGTTTCCCAAAAAATTTTTAAGGCCTGTTTCAGTCACTTCTTCTCCTCTCTAGTTGACACCAACAAATTTCCTGTTCTAATCAAGTAATCTGTCATCTGCAAATTTAAATACAGCAGCGACTTCCTCATTAATGTGGGTTGCCCTTCCTGTTTTTGTTTTAACTACCCTACATCTACAGGCTAGTATCACTCCCTTCATGGTATACCCCAAAAATATTTTCCTCATTTTGCATCTTTTTACCTTGCCATCAACCCAAAATTAATATGGCATTCCCATCTCAGTTTTACAATACAGTACTTCTCATTTGCTTGTCTGCTGAATCTCCATTCATTACATTCTTCATTTTCTCTGAAGATGAACCCTATTCATATGGGACATGCCCACAAGGGTCAGTGGCTTGGCATTCAAGCTTCTGCGCATACTACCTCTTTGGGTTTTTACCCAAACTTCACTTCAGAAACAAGTCAAGTGATAATTACTATGACCCCCTTTTCTAGCAGACCCCTGAACTATTCCACATAAATTTTGCTTTCCAGCAACATTAATATACCTATCAGTAATTTGATAACCATTTTCAAGCCTTGCTTTTGACTCTGTCAAAAAGGAATTCAGTTCCATCTGGTGAAATTTCTCAAAACAGCTACAAAATGTAAACATTCCTTTGATATGGTTATTCTTATTTAATATGCATACTACTAAGATTTGGGTATGATTAAAAACTTCTTTTACTACATAATGTCTAGAGAACACTACCTTGTAAAGATTTTACAAGCTAAGTAATTTATCAAAGGAAGAAATGAAAACATAAAATGCAAGGAATGGAACCTAACAACATTAATTACATACCTATTATATTTTCCCACCACACCAAGACATTTACATAAAACTGCCTTAGGAAAATTCTATTTATAAGACTGTTAGCCAACTTAGCCCTCCACAAAATTGGATTCAACAATACAAGTACTAAAACCAGTTGTAAACAACACTCATTTGGGTAAAGTGGTCCGTTTCCTAAAAGTTAGTTCTGGCAATCACAAAAATCAAATCACTTACAATTAAAATATCTCCCTTTTCCATTTCTATTTCTCTATTAGTGTAATTTAGTGATTTACATCACTCACCTACTCAACAATATTCAATTATTTCTTAACTGCTTCAATCCTACACATTTGTAAAACAGTAATGCCATCATTCATTACAGAGGTATACAACAGATTCTAAATTGTTAAATGACTTACTTGTGGTGGATTACAATAGATTCTAAACTTTCAAATAATTTGCGTGTAACTTCATTTCATCATACAGCTTTTGAAAGTTAATGCTATACTGTACTTTCAACTTCTACTATTTTCACTTAAGTATGCTTTGCCCCATCTGACCAACCATAAGCACGCACACAGTAATCGTCACTAATGCTACAGCTGAGCAAAAAACTTAAAACTTGATTTCAAAGCCATACATTCAGCAAAATAAAATTAAACTTTTTGCAAAGCTTTGCTAATTCTACCTCAACTTCAAGCAAAAGAACTATTCCAGGCCTTTTACATGTCGTCTTAACTGTTAAGCAATTTTAAGTGCAGTATCTTAAGATATACTCAATACAAACTTTCAACAAAAGAATATATTAATTCATATATACTTACATAAGGTGGTGGAGGAGTTGATAGAGAAGGTGTCATCAGGACTATGCTCACCCTCACTGTGCCGTGAAGTGCGCTGATCCTGAAACACCCAGGCAAATGAATGAACTTGGCAATGCAAGAAACAATGGTTCTATATTTTCATAAGAAAACTGATAAGTAAAGTAAAATTAAAAGCAGCTAATAACCAATCACAAGATAAAACTCCATGCATCAGCAAAGCCTCATTTTTACTAAATAAACTGGGGAAATACAAAACATACTAACAGATGAGACCATCCGTACATGACATATAACCTGGCTGATCCAACGAATCCTCAATTTAAAAACCCAAATATACGTATATACTGTATTCACAACATACAGCATAAACAATTACATACACCATATGCCTAATTTTATCATCAATTTATAGCACAACTGCTTGTGCATACATATAAACTCTATTCATGCGACAAAGCATACATTTAAAAGTTATGAATTTATACATCCTGTAAATATATATATAATAAATTAAAATAAAAGGTGGTAATATATCTATAATTTGAATGTTAACCAACTCATCTTAAAAAAAAAAACAAGACAAATGATATTCACTATACATTTCATAAAGGGTAGGTGCAGCCAATGAGCTACTGAAACCACAAATTGAAGAGATATCTTAATTATGGGTACAAAACCATCATTTGCATAAAAACCCAACATTTAACTTGATCATAGGAAATTATGGAATGCACCTCCCAATGCTTTTTGCACAAAGAGTATTTAAGCCCTTCTTCATATCAATTAATTCTGTCTTAAAGTCATACTTTTAAAATTCAAAACTTTGGCAACAGATAGATTTTCATATCTAGCTGTTACTAACACCGTGTTACTGGACAGCTGCCTCAAATCTCTTCTCTTTCTTGACATTTTTGTTTCCAATAAACTGTTTTTTATGTTTTTACTGCAATCTTTTTTCATCCCAGCATTCAAGTTTAAGGCAATGCATTTCCATAAGGGTACTGAAGTTCAGCTGACAACAATATGGCCAATCCATTAGTATTATACAAACATCTGTAGAAAGAAGCATCTTCTGGTACACAATGTCAAATGCAACTTAATAAGGCTTTAATATAAAAATATCAACCAATGCTTCAAATTATTCTCTTTAACCAACCTCTGCAGGTAAACCAATACAGAATTTAAAATATCTAGTTACAAGACCAGAAAAGTAACACCGGCATGTAAGAAAACCCTATGGAGAGAACACCTACAATAACTCCAATTTAATTTCATATGGTCTGCACTCAGACAAGACTTGTGGTTAAATCCCTTGACAAGCACTTAATCAAAATCTTCTTCGATACCCTCCTTTATCAGTGTGAATGCCAATAATGCTTCAAGTTCCCATAAGGATTTCTCCTGTTTGTTCTCTCTGATACTGACTTCTGACCAGTAACTTCCATTTAAATGTATTTCTTTACAGTATGTGTTTTTCTAGAGTAATGTTTACTATCACAGAGAATCAATTGTCAAATACCTTACATACTTAATGCCACTATTTTGTCATTACAAAGGTTATCATACATAATGAACATTTTTTAACTATACTGATCAGATCAAGTTGAAGCTTAGTGATCAGATAGAAGAGTTTGCATGGTCTCATGAGAAAAATATAAGAACTTAAAGCACCAAGGTTAAACCTGACTCCCACCTGTATACTCTAATATATTGACTTGCCAGGAAAATTCATTGCTACCATGGTAAAATAACCTAACTACAGCTGTATTAATAAAAAAAAAAATTAGTTTTAAGGGAAGTATCCAAATCTACCTAAACTTTAAAATCAAATTCCCACAAATTCTATGTTTGAAAGGCACCCAAGTTCCTATATCCTGGAGGATAAGCATCTGTATTACATTCTAGTATGTGCAAGTGCAATTTTGCATGTGTATCTCTAAGTACGCAAGCAAGGTTGGGTGTGTGTTAAATATGGTAACTTTTCAAATAGTTAAGACAATATTCTGTATATTATCAACTTCCATTATTATTATTATTATTATTATTATTATTACCTGTATTATGATTATCATAATCATTATTATTATTATTATTATTATTATATTAGCTTAATAATACAGTACCAGTGAGTACTGTAAAATCTCAAAATGACTACCAAAAGTACTTGTTCTTAAACAAAAGCAAAGTAAAGTTGAAGAATGTAGACAGCTAAGGAGATAGGGACAAAAGAGGTAAATGGAAAAAAGCACTGCAGCTGAGGACCAAGAGGGCACTGCATAGAACCTTCAGTACCATCAACAGTGCACCAAGAAAGGCACACTACAAGTGGTCAAGAGCATAGAGAACTTTTACTGTAACAATTGCACCACCTGGGAAGGAAATCTCTCTCTCTCTCTCTTCTCTCTCTCTCTCTCTCTCTCTCTCTCTCTCTCTCTCTCTCTCTCTCTCTCTCTCTCTCTCTCTCTCTCTCTCTCTCTCTCTCTCTCTCTCTCTCTCTCTCTCTCTCTCTCTCTCTCTCTCTCTCTCTCTCTCTCTCTCTCTCTCTCTCTCTCTCTCTCTCTCTCTCTCTCTCACAACATTCTAATTTTCTAAAAGGCATGAAAATGTAATTTATTTTAACTTTGCTTTAGAAATAGTTGAACTGAGGAATGTGACACTACAGTATTGTTTACTCAAACAAACAGGACAACTGCGCTTAATGGCTGTTACAATAATGTGAATGGGCCTGTTAACAAAGGCAAGCTTTCAGTCTTACACTTATGCTAAAGCTTACACTACTCTAAAATTATGATGATATAATTATACTCCACATTGCTTGCCTAATTTTTCTGGCTTTGTAAATGTCTGACACTGATACAGATGCTCTTGGAAAATCAAACTTTTAAAATTAATAGTTTTTTCGCCCAAGGTCCCCTCTCTAACATCAGCAAACATTAAAAAAAAATTATTAATTGCTTTCATAACAATTACAATTAATGATCATGTCTATTTGGCTACAATTTAGTAATGGGTAGATTTATCCTTGATTTATTCAAATATCACTATTGCTACAGCACCTAATGCTGAAAGAAATACTGGAATTAAAAGAAAAAATCAACTTGATGCTCCTTGCATGCATCAACTGTATTATGGGCACAAGAACACACTTTTATGTGCGTGTATTTTAAAACCATGCAAAAGTTAAAGATACATAAATACAGTCAAATTCAAAACACGTCTACCAACATTCATATGCATAATTAAAACTATGGCACTCTCTAAATTGTGAAAACAATAACCAGTGAGCACCAACAGAGCACTGAATTTGACTGTATAAGCTGCAGGAAAAAAATTCTCAATACTTCAACACATTCCCTCATGGCCGGACACTGATAATAACAATATGCAATAAAAATCTACGTATAAAAAATTGTAAAATTTAGCTATTCCAAGTAAGCAGCACTTAAACATCTTCTATAACCTGGAATTATAAATTAAACCACATTATAAACAAAGACATGCAATATAATGACCAAAAAAATCAAGAACAACATATAAAGTAAGGCTCACCAAAGACAGGCAACATGCTTTTGTGAAAAATTTACCATCCTGGTAGCTTGACCACTACGTGAAATATTTACATTACCTATTTAAAATGTAATTTATACATTCTGCTGCTGTGTAGTTGCACTTTGAAGGAACTTCCTACAATAAATTCAAAAGCTGTCTACACAAAATTTTAAAAAGTAATTGCTGATAGTGAAAAAATGCACAAATTGAACATGTTGCAGTATTTGCAAACTGAAAACACCAATTAAGTTTTACTACATATATTAAGAAACTGAATTTAACCAAACCTAAATACTGTATTCATTTTGTATCTGTGAGTGCTCTACATGTATGTGATGACCAACCATATTAGTACTAATTCAGATAAAGATAAAAATACAAACAAAAAAATTTCTGTGCAAAAGTCCATTACATGTGAGCCTGTCAGAAATTGAGGAAGCAGTTTCATTCCATTCCAGTAAATACAAGTTGAAGTCTTTCGTGAGAACATTTAGAAAAATGACAACAACTGACAGGGTTATCCCAACTAAACACACCTTCATATACAGCTGTTACACTGAACTATAACTGTAAATAGTAACTGCTAAACTTAACGCTCATGAAAATATATGCTGTGCTCAAGTACGAAAATAACACAGGCATCTACACTACAATACCCATTTCAAGAACCCTTTCAGGAGCAAGGATCCACTGCTGAATTACTAGGATTCCTATCTAGAATGTATGATGGTGTGACAACTGCCTACATTGAACAGATGAACCCCTGAAGTCAAAGGTCACATACAGTACATGCGTACCTTGGAATACTGAGTAAGATAAACCATCATTAGCACCATTGGCAAACATGCTCACAGCAATGAGCACCCTATCAATACAGGATCATTTACAGTTCTCACCAATGGTTCTTCAAAATGGAACTGCTAAAAACAGAACCCTCATAACATTTGTGGCATGTCATCATGGAATTACTATGCAGTATTTCTTTTCAGTATCTGTATTTCATTTTCTAAATTTACCTATTATTGGAATTAAGATTTTATATAATTTCTAAATATTTTTCAAGTTGTACCTTGTTAGGTTCCCTTTTCCTTTCCTTAGGTTAGTGTGACTGATAAATTGAAAAACACTTACATATCAATATTAATGTATATCAATATAATTTGTGTACAAGTCTTGAATGTATTTTCCTGAAAAGACCCTACCATACATATGATAAAAAGCAGGATCTCAAGGTAAACTGTAAAACTATAACTATAATCATTATATTCTGTAATAGTTTAATCATTTAAAATTTCAGAGGCTATTAACATACCAAAGGACAAAAAAGCTACATCGGGCTAATCTAGAAAATTTCCATATGTTCATGACAAAAGCTATATGAAATTACTGACTTAGTTATGTTAAAAAAAATTCAGCAAGACCCCTCTTATCCTTTTACCTTAACCGTACCTAATGAATCTAACCTAACCCAGTTTGAAGTGCGAGGAGAAGTACGTTGCTGACTAGTCACAGTTTTACTTGCCAAAACCCAAAGCCAAAGCAATCTTTCTTTAGCAGTTTCCAGGCCCCTGAAACAATCTGGCTTTTCCCAAATCAAGCAACTAAAGGGAGGTTTTGATGCTTCCCTTCCTTGCTCCTCTAACGGCAAAACTTGCGCAATGAAAACTAGTTCTAAAATGTAGCCATCACAAATCAATGAATCTAAGCTACCTTCAGATCTGAAGCCATGTACTGAACATAGATCTGGTGAAGTACCTTTTGAAGGTATGTTACTAAACTGTTCTGTAACAGATCAACATGAAATAACATGAAGCTTCACTGCCTAACCAATCCTGTTCCCAAAACTGGGAAACAATCTCTTAATTTCTTACATTTCAATAACTGCCATCTATTGGTGTACTGACCTGTTATTTCCTCTTTATAACCTAGAAGTACTGTACCAGACATCCTACATCTACAATGTTTTTCTGGAGAAGTGAATAGTTATCTAAACACATTTTTCATCAGGACACCTTTCAAAACTTGGCTGCGAATCCTATCATGAAAATATTGTTAGCACTGAAAAAAGTCAACAGGCCCATTTAATTACTCCCCAAGCCTATACAATAACCAGTGTTCAGTATTTATGATTGAAATTCAAACGCCCAATCACTTATGTCAGTTAAAACTGAAAGATTCCAGAAAAAATTTCAGGCACAAAATCTTCAAAAATGGTACTGTAAACCTTTTACTGTACTTCACTTTTTCTTTGGCAAGAAATTTTATAAGTATTTTTATTTTTCTGAATATCATCTATATCTACCTGTAGTCTCGTAATTTTTCTAATTTATCCAAAATGTTGATGTGCCCTTTCTAACTGCCTTCTTCATACCTACTTTACAGTCCAGTAAGTCATGAAGTTAAGAGAAACTTGCCCTTCCATCTCACAGTGCACACACAAATCTCTCCCCATTTGTTCTTGTATGTGCTTGGTATGAAAATCTACACCTATATATATATGGCAATTCTGGCCATTGCTTGTAGTGCCATTTGTTATATTCAATGCACATTACTAAGATCATTCCCACATTCTCCTAAGCATCAACATAGCCACCTTCTTAACTGTTCTTATTCCTTAGCTCCTTTACCAGAAGCCTTGTTTTAATCAGCTCTCCTATCCATTCATCCACCTTTTTAACATTCTGCATCTTCTGCTGCTCATCTGCATCCAGCAGATCCCAAGAACTTCCCTTTCCTTACTCTTTTGTAGCTTCTTTCATTATTATAGTAAACAACGAAGGAATCAGGAATGACCATTGATGGACACAAACATTTTTCTCAAATTCTTCTAATGCACCCTGTCACTGTCCTTACACATTTGATTTTTTCATTTTTTTCAATTGGAACCTTCTTCAATATTTTCATAACATGCCTAAGTACTGTAGTCTTATTCCTCTATAAACTCCAACTGATGTGTTTCCTCTTTTTTTTGCTGTAAAATATCAGTCATACTTTTTCTACTCAACAGATCCTACCTCGTCCTTTACTAAGTTTTAAATCATTCAGGTTGGTTAATAAATGACAGACTATACCAATGCTTTTGGAGAATGCTTGTACTCCTAATTGCCCTGACCCAGTTTTTCCATCTTCCCAAGGTTACTTAAACTTTTTCAGTTCATATTCACTGTCTTTACTGAAAAACGGAACAAAATATTGCCGCTATCATCCCATTATTTGTTTCCTGTCAAATGTTATTTTTCCATTTTCATATTGCAGACTTTCATACTTTTAAACCTTTTCCATTTTCCCTCGGCCACTTTGCTACCTTGGTTATCGGTGGGGATTCTGTTCCGATGGCATGACTGTAAGTGAAAATCACTGATAATCAAAAATCAGCAATTCTTGGGGCTTTTCAGTGATTTTTGGCTCTTACCAGCAGCGAAAATCACCGATTTTCGTCATTACACAAGCGCCGAAAGACCAGATCGCCAATAGCCAGGGACTGCCTGTATTCTCTTTCCCCCTCTGATGCGTTAGCACCAATTCCATTCCTCACATCTCTTAAACCTTGACCTTTTGTCACCTGTGTTTGTCTCCCTCATCTTTTCTCTATTTATGATGAGTTTACAGAATATCACCTTCTTTCATATAATTTTTCATTTATCCCACAATTACGTCACCTGCAATTTAATTTTTGACCAGTATGCCTAATCAATACACAATTTTTTTTGCCAATTCCACCAGTACAGCAAACACCCCGTGTTTGCAGGGGATGCGTACCAACGCGGCCCCCACCGCGAATAGCTAGAACCCGCAAATACTTAGAACCCTACTAAAAACACTTAGAACTGCCTATTTTGATATTCAAACACACAGGTATTATCCAACTTATGATGGGGTTAGGTTCCAAAAAAAAAAAAACCACCATTTGCTGGAAAAACATATCTCTACTATAGCCTAGCCTACACTAGAGTATTCAGTACCATGTATACATACTGTATATGGTAGCCTCGCGTACACTATAAAGCATACTCAATACATACACGGTATATCAGCTAATTCTGGAGGTTCATGCAGAGTGACTTATGATAATTCAGTACAAAGAGAAATTGAATAACAAACAAGAATTAGCTTGGCCTACATTATAGTATATCATATACACATTCGGTGGTCTAGCCTACATTATATTGTACTCTATATTCACATGGATCTTTTAAAATGTTATGCCTTAATTCACTGTATCTAATAATATTGTGTATATATTCTTATATTGCTCTTGTATTATAAATTGCGATCATAGCGATCAATGTTTTGGTTTGGAAATCATTTACACGTTGTTTATTTAGCCGCATTTAACTCAGTTCAGAGCGCTTTTCTTCCTTCTAGTTAGCATAAATGAATCTCTAGATACTGTATTTATATGGGGCAAGGTTATTTTTTGTTATACTGTACAAAGTCTTTTTAAGTTGCAATATAACTTAAATACGTCTCATTGTGAAATTAATTCAGCTATTTTTTTTTTTTACAGATGATGTTGCCCATTTGGGAAGTCTGTTTTGTGTAAAAAAATCAAGATTTCATTCGCTATTTTCACTTGATTTCATCATAATACCTGCTTTAGTATTTATCGTTTCTCGGCATAAAAATAGCAGTACTGTAATGTGTTCTTTCATGCCCAGTAGTTTTGATTAAAATACTTTCTCTCCAATTTTAATTACGGTCAAGTTTCATCCATGTTGCCGATGCACAATAATTTATAGTCATTAGCACCTTGAACATTGTTTTCTCAGCTTCATCTACAACTTGCAGCTTAAATTTAGCAGTATATTTCCTTGCCGATCTTTTACCCATACTGAATAAGGGTATAGTGTAAAAATATATCAGTCCTATTCTACTTAACGTCATTTGTACTATAACCTAGAGTAATTGTGTATTACCGTACGACGGTTGAAATACAAGCAAAAGGGCTGATGTTGTCCAATTCAGTGATAAACAAAACAACAGTTTCTTGGTCGGTTGTTTATGGCTGTACACATTTACTAACAATACTTTTATCATTCTCTGTTACTTTTTCAACTGCAAAATTGAATAATCATAACGTGAAATATCGTAACTCAAGCACTAACTGAGTATTTTGATAGTTTTATCACAAAAAGTGCACTTAGTCATGAAAATGAGATGAAAATACAGTAATTAGTGAATATTTCTCAATGAAAAATACCATGAATGGGCAGATTTTCAGTGAATAATGCGGATATATGTTCCATAGAGAAATCCATGAATAGGCAAGTCCGTGAATCGTGAGACCGTGAATACGGGGAGTTTATATACTGTATTTTTATTTTTTCATGTCACCACCAATGTTACTGTGCTTGTGCTAGCTCTTTTATATTTAAATCCCATTAACAAAAAATATCCATATAAGTTTTAGGCGACATCTCTGCCACTTCCCTGCCTTTTCCTACCATAGTTCCACCATACACCACTTTTTTTAACAGAACTTGTATTGTCTCTAGTTTATCTTTCACGTTCCTAGCCTACTGAAAGGCTGCTGGATAATAAGGCTGTTTCATCTTCAAAACTATTTAATTTATAGGACTGTCTCTTTTTCTCTCCCTGTCAAATAATTGCTATTCAGTTTTTCATAATTCTCATACAACTTGTAGGCTACAAAATATTTATTTCCAGCAAGATATAAAATTTTCAAAATCTTGCAAAATGACATTCCTTAATATCAGCAAAATTAATTATCAATTCAATATTCCTGTCCTTACAATACCATATTGTAACTTAAAACAGTAAAAATACTAAATACCAAGAAAACCTACAAAATAAAATGGAATTTTCTTAATGACCCTCACTCTACTTCCAAGGACATACCTTCCATCTCAACCTTAAAACTTTCATCTCTCACTGATATTTCATCATATTTTACTATTGGCAAACTAGCAGTCATTATCAATACCACTACTAGCCTTGGATAAAATAAATCAATGCACAAACTACTGTGTCATTTAAAACATAGGTTAACAGCACCGAAATCAAATCTCAAAAACTGGATCTCCATGCAATTTTATCTGAAAGCAAAATTTTTTTACCAATAGCAAAGAATGCAGCATAAAAAATCCTAAAAAAAGCAGTAGGATTTACATTAGCCAAAATCAGTTTCACTACCCAAAAAAGAAAAACTTTGCTCTAGGATATAATTCAAAGTATAAAAAGAAACAATTTCCCATGCCTAACTAAACTGGCTTACATTACCTCATCAAAATTAGTTACACAAAATATCAATTTACCAGAAATTCCTACTACTGTACTGTATTGGGCATACTCAAAAAATTTTGGAAAACTAATTCAAAACCCTACGCACATCACCTTCAGAATAGATGAACACTTCAACATACCTCTGGTACAACTGGCAGGTCCGTGGGAGGGCACTCAGTGGGACCAAAAGAAGGGTAATGTAAATAGGACCACCAACTACATGTTAAGTTCACTGAAAACCTATATTTCTATTTTCATCTCACATTTAAATTCTACTGGCCTCATGAACATCATCATCATCATCATTATCAAATGTTCAACTGTATCTATGTTACTACAGTACAACAGAAAATTATAAAAAATATGATAAAAAATATGTCCATATAAAAATAACTGGGTATCTTTGCAACACCCAAATTGAAAGGCAGAATGACACCTAAAAAAATACTAATCATTTAAATAACCTACAATACAAAATGATCTAGAGACACTTTACAACATAGGACTGAAACATGCAGGTAACTAGAACACTTCAAGAATTTCCATAACTATTAAAATTTTCAATAATGAAGCTGCTAGTAACTATTTAGATATACTAAATATAACTCCTATGACAATAATACTTCTGCTAATAGCTATTCAAATATATCAAATAAAACTCCCAACAAACTTTAGAAATTTCTACAAGACTTGCAAAACCTGATGTTTTCAAATTATCCTTATGTCCACGAAAGTCAACATGAGCAAGGATTTCATAGATTTTATTTCTAAAGACCAAAGACCTATGAAGGTTAATCGTATTTCTCAACTCTCATACATGTGTCTTGGAGGATTCAGGCTTAAATGGGGGAAGATGGAACATGACAAACAAAGCTGGAGGCTTAGGCAGGATAAGAACAAAGACAATTTACAAAAAGTAAAAGACAGCAATTTAGCTGGAGACTAAATGAATGGTTTTAAAAAACCCACACCAGAGCTATTGTTCCACAGAGCAAGGCACATTTACTGCAGTTCCAGATTAACATAACAATATTTGAAACATCTTTACACAGACTGCTGCTTACAGCTCCACTGTGAAAAAAGTAAAATCGTCACAAACAGAAACTAACTCAATAGAAGCAACAGCCAATCCTACTAGAGGAGCAGCATTATTTGCAAGCAGTCAACAACAATGAGTGGTTTATATATTATTCCTTCAAACCAAAATATGTACAAACTTTTTAATATTTACAAAACCAAACTAAAATGATGATGGAAATATGGTATACTAACACAAAAACAAATGAGTTCATGTGCAACAGATAAATGCATTGCTCATGACACATGACGTAGAACTTCCAAGAAATGGGGCAACTGATCTACACAGCATTGTACCCAATACTGAATTACTGATTAAAGTAAAATCAATACCACATGATTGTATCTACAGGAGTTCCATCTATCAGCAATTTCTGGTCACAATGTTCTTGCAGTTATAGGCACATGAAATACAGTACCACCAATTGAGTAAAAATGCACCTACTCAATTATTGCTGGATACCATATTAAAGCAAGACTAATATGCTCACAGTTTTTAATATGTTAAGGCAGAAACCTACCACATGACTTTCATACCAGTCTTATTGATCTATACCTACGATTACAATACATAAAATAAAACATTCAAATGCACTGGTTAATATCTTCCATAAACACCACGAATGTACTGGTTAGTATCTAGCAGAATGAGAATGTCTTTGACTCTTTTTAACTAAATCAATTTACCATATCTGCCAGATGATATGATGCATAAATAAGGTTTAAAATACAGACACCAACCTATTTACGAAAACGAGTTATGTTCTGGACAGCCATTTGTATGTTGAATTGTTTGTATGTTGGTTACTGTACTCTTCATGCCTATTTAGGTATAGTATGATACAGTATAACGTCAATACAGTACTGTATGTACAGAATAGCCAGGCAAAACAAAATTTTAACTTACGGGTGGCAAAGGGGAGCGCTCTGGACACAATTTCAATTTGTGATCCCGTTTGCTTGTTTCTCTGAATGTTTGTAAGTTGAATGTTTGTAAGTAGGGTGGTGTCTGTATTACCCGAGCATCTACTATGCCCATTTCACAAATTGGAAACCAGGTCCCAAAAAGGACCAGTCTTATATAGGCTAAACTATGGAGTCGGATGAACAGTAAAGCCTACAGGAAGTATGGCCAAAATTATAATCTATGAGCACAAGCAGCTTGTTTACAAAAAACATAAATAACAGTTTAAAGTATGGGCTATCCCTATACGAAGATAGCCTAAGGAAGCTCGCACTGTTAAAAAATATTTAATACCCAGATCAAAAAGTCCTTTAGAAATAAGACAAATTTTAAAGTAGCTCAGTTACATTAGTCATTTGCAATACTGAATAGAAGGCAAACAAAATAGTAGCGATGGTACTACACCCTTGGTAGATTGCCACTAGAAAATAAGTTTAAATTCCTTCTGATATAGCAATTCTCTTGACGTAATATTGTATTCCCTCTACAAAGGATTATGAAAGGTTTGCAGATAATGATTAAGCCTCCAAATATTGACATTTTTTATGCTTGCTATGTAGCCTACACTATTCTCTGAAATACCAGTTTATGATAAAACAACAAAGTAGTCTCAAACTATTCTTGTAAAACAGGTGTATCTTAAGCAAAGATGCATCTTTTCCCCATCAAAATTCACAAAATTCATACACAACAAAATTAAGCACAAACGAAAACATTGTAACTTTTCTCTATCTTAAATTTAATACATATCAACTGAGAAGAATTTTAACAAAAGTATTGTAATTCAATTTAAAATAAAAACCACTGCTTAAGCATCAGTTTTATACAGCATAAACTGTAAATAAGAACAAAGTCAGAGTAAAGAATTAAAAGTGCCGCTCCTGTGAAAGTTTTCTCTTGTTAGTAAGAAGTTCTAGGCAGTTTTGTTTCTGTGATAGGATGTGCAGATGAAGTTTTTTCTTGTTAAAAGTAACTGCTTTTATTTCTGCAAATAAGACACACACAAATGCTTCCTCTATTCAAACTATTTGCAAATATACTTCCCATATGAATTACCCATGATGGCAGGCTAAGTATTAAAATACATTCAGAGTAACCCTCTTCTTTCCTTTAGTGTCATTGGTATTTCCCTTTCTTTACTTGGGTGTTTGAAAACTCAGACTACAATTATATTTTTTACCATACAAAGATAAACTATAAAAGCATGAAGAATAAATACAGCTGAAATTTTTTTAAAATCATTAAACAGGATAAATTTGTTGTTTGTAATCCTTTGCAAAAGGCAATTGATGCTATTTTCCATCTTTAATGTAATTATCAAAAGAATGTTATCAAATATTTAACATTAATGCAGCAAAAGGCCAGGGAATTATCATCATACTCGCATCTCATTGCAGTACTGAAAACTTAACTCTACATTATTTGTATATTTTTAATTAACCTAAATGCAGATACCTAAATGTGTTAACTTAAAAGCAACTTAATTGCACATATTACCCTAAAAACAAAATTTCACATCCCATGACAGGCAACAATAAGTTCTCAAAACTTTCCCTGATAAATTTTACAATAAAATTTACCTGTTCACAAAGTTTACCTGAAGTTATTGGTCTTTTTTCATAAACAGTACTAAATTTACAAAACCTTCATTTGATACTGATTTCCTATGCTGACAAATATGTATCTTCCTGAAACAAACGACATGCTTTAAAAATGAGATTGGCTCAAGAATTACTGCACATCACAAAGCATATTTCAAGCAGACATGCATCTAGTACATCCCTGAAATGACAGTATTGCAGCCATCAAGGCGACACGCAAAGCATCATTACTAAAATCACACTACCACAGCAAGGCTCGTATCAAAAAAGAGTGCAAATTAAACTAATATTGTGCATGTCCTTGAGCACCATAGAATTCTTCAAACAATACTTTCACCAATACAATCCAATGCTCAACTGATGCCTTTCTCGACTTGTCTCAGTAAGTTAGACCAATCAATCAATCTAGATGATCATGAAGATGTCTGTGTCCCTTCACCAAAAGCTACACTGCTTTCTGCCTTTTACTTTTCATCCAGTCCCAAAGGTATCATCCATAGCCTGGTTCATAAGATATACTAAAACCACTACTCTCCTCCTGAGCCACTCAAGATCAAATCATTCAGGTGAGCCCTAAGATAGCCTAGCAATGTGACTCAGGGACTTATTAACATAATTTAAAAAATACACAGTTTATATTTATATACACAGAAGCAAGACCATGGGCAAGGAGAAACCCCATATCTCTTTTGCCAAGATGACAGCATATATCCTACTTTATTTTTACAATTTATGTTCTCAAGTATTTTGCACAATATGTTTTCATATCAAAAACACATATAACAGCAAATGCCTCTAAGTCTTCGAGGCACTACATATACTGCACCTCAACCCATCCTTAAATAACACAAGTGTTCCTCTTTCCCTCAATCATTAGGAGACCCATACAACAGAGGTGTTCCTCTTTCCCACGACAATTAGGAGACCCATACAGAAGAGGTGTTCCTCTTTCCCACAACCTTTAGGAGACCCATACAAAACAACATTAACTAACTGAAACTACAACACTGACGCCCAACAAGAAAGGCACCACTATGACAATGATGGCATGTTGGTACCACAGCTAAAAGCAAGGCTACAGCTGTTTAACCTCAACTATATAGTTTAGAGTCCAGCAATGCCAGCCAAGCAGCAATGAAGTCTGTCATGAAGTCAAATGGCACAATGAAATATAATCCCTGCAATCACATCACAGTCCAAAAAGTACACAAACACACATCACACTGTCCTGCTCTTACATCTACTTTAAATTCAACTCTTAAGCTGTGACCACATCCTGCTCTGACAGGATACATTGTCAACTAACTATATTTTTGGAAACATTTCAGTATGTTTTCCTTAGCAAATGAAAAGAATGCCATCTGTGTCCATACTCTACAGAAGGAATACTAATGACATGAATATACGGAAACTCCTAAGTGATTTATGCCTCAAAGAAAATACAAAAATTAAGAAAGTTAAGTACTGAAACTAACTTGACTGTAATAATAATAAATCATAATAATAATAATAATAATAATAATAATAATAATAATAATATATATAATAATAATAATCATCATCATGCATAATTAATAATAATATAATAATAATTTTATAGCTGCATTTTTGATTTTCAATTTCTTTCTTCTAATAATTCGCTTTTCCTGAACATCAATATTAGTCAATAATTGTCCAATGTTCATATTTCGATGGATGAAAAAGCGTATTTCTTACATTAGAAATTCTTTATTTTAAAGTATTACAGCAGGTTACTGAAACCTGGCATGTAAATCTGTAGATTCTCCTGATGGTATTTTTAAGGGTATCTCTTCTTTAACCTGCTGTAATACTTTAAAATAAAGAATTTCTACTGTAAGAAATATGCTGTTTCATCCATCAAAATGTGAACATTGGACAATTATTGACTAAATGTTGATGTGCAGGAAAAGCGAATTATTAGAAGAATTGAGAAAACTCAGTATAAAATCAATTTGCAAAATGCAGCCATTTTATTCAACAAAACTTGCCTCAAAGAGGGTCTTCTTCCTTCGAATAATAATACTAATAATAATAATAATAATAATAATAATAATAATAATAATAATAATAATAATAATATCATTATGATTATGATTATGATTATTATTATCATTATTATTGTTATTATTATTTCCCTAGCAAACCAGATCCTGTCAACAGTAACTTAAACTTCTTAATATGTCCACTCAATCCTACTGATTTTTTCATCACACCAGGATGCAAATGGTGTTATAGAACCTTTTCAGCTCCTAATAACTTTAAAGATATCTATCTACCACTTAAAATTTTCACATCCAAAAACTTTTACCATTCTTTGTTTGGTGCTAATCCAACAACAACACTTTTACCTTTCCTTTTGATACAAAAGGTTAGCACTCATCATTTAGATATTTTGCACAATTCGCAATCCACTTGTAAGTTGTAAACATAACAAGATTAGTTTTCACAATGCCTCTAAACTAGCTTCTTTACAAGCATTCAGGATTGTGGCACACTTACTTCCTATTCATTTCAGTAAAGATAAAAAAAAGTTGCTTTCAGGGAATAACTCAGTCCTATCACAATACTGATGATGCAAAACACTTCATACGTGTTCTCGGTGCCCCTGCAGACCCCAGCCACAAGTTTTGACCATTCAAGCAAATTACAAGGCTTAACTTCTATTTTGCTATCTGAGATTATGAAACGGTATAAAATTACAATATATGTATTTAGACTGTCCCAGTTAAAACTTTGAAATTACAGTATATGTAAAAATGAAATGTAGCTACATGTAAAAATAAAAAAACTTAACAAATTCATAACAAAAGATTTTGCACAAATAAAAGAACCAAGAAAAGTGGTATACTCGTACAAAATTCCCAACTAAATTTAAACTTCAGACAAGTTGTTCTAAATGTAACCCAGACATAAGTCTGTATATTAACTGAAGTGGCATCGTGCACTAATAGGCATACATGTAACAAATACCAATTCATGAAAGTTAAGTTTTTTATATACATTTCATAACTATTCCATAAGACTTAAGGAATGAAGATTGAAAATTACAAATGCAAAATCCTGATTCCAAGTGTGTGGAATTTATGAAACTAATGATTACTATATTTATAGCAATACAAGATGTCTTCAATTCTATACTAAGTACTACTGTTGATAAAAGACTTATAGACTACACTGTATATTTGTTAGAGACCCTTTTGACTCTTATACAGCTGTGGATTGAGTTTGAGATCTGAAAAAAGCATCTGGGACTTCATCAATCAACTCCTTATGAGATTCAGAACAAAAATAAGTAATATACTGAATATTACACTACATAACTTTCATGACTAAATTTGTTACAGTACAATAAACCTCTAAATAAATTTCAAGTCCAGTATTCAGATTCTGATTTACTTCAGATGGATTTGAATCAACAAATATGGCAATGAGGGAAATACCAAATGCACCAATTACTGCATTACCCAGACAAATGAGAACAATATAATAAACTCAAAACATCTCACAAATGGATGTAACAAATAACATGCTTATGGAACATAAGCATGTTAAGGAACATACCCATACTCACAATGAGATTTATGACTATATACATGTGTTAGTCCTGAATCTATTGTTTAAGAATTTATATTATTTCCATTAAATTTAGTAATATTTAAATGTTCAGACCAATAAGAGCTAAGAATTTAGGTTCAGTACTCTGATTACTTTACAGTGATCCCAAAATAAGTAAATATGTTCAGACAAGAATATTCTATTATAGCATCTTTCACTATCTATCTGCATACAACTGATTACAAGATCTAGATCAACCTCTCTACACTGGTTCCGATCAACAACTTGTATTAAATGGGTATGTCACCTGCAATGTGGGTTCAAATCTCTCATGAAGAAAATAAAATCTTAATTCAAGACCTTCATACAAAAACTAGTTTTCAGTAAATTGCTGACATGTTTTTAATATTTATGCATATCATATAAATAATTTATGGAATATATAGGATCGAAAGTTGTAGTGTATGGGGCGGTGGAAGTGAGTTGAATGAAGTTCTTAAGCCACTGCCAGACAAGTCAACCTTGGTCAACCTTGCTATTTTCTCATGTTAATGTTCACTTTATTGTTTGTCAATAAATGACTTGACATTGCTCTGTTCTTTACCTGCTTAATGTTATTCATCTACAACTATTATTTATTTCATTTTCTTCATATACAGTAACTTTCTTTTCTATATATTCCCTATACAGTATATATAAATACTTTACATATACAGCACATATTTGCATTTATAAGCAATATATATGTATACAGTATTAAAAAATATATGTGCATGTACCTGCATACATACTCCTATACCAAAGCAACTTAACTGCTTAATAGATACAGAGATATATATAAAAAGATGTGGGCATTTTGCATGTAGCATATAAATATATATATGGAAAAAGTAAGCAAACTGCATAATCATAAATATGAAAACCCATTTTACTTAGGAACCAAACTGCAAATGATGGTGATGATGTTGCTAAGACCACTAGTAATAATATTAAGATAAAATAAGGATAACAACACAACATTGAAAAAGAGGATCTAGTGATGAACATCTAAGACAAACAAACCACTTTTCTTACCAACTCTTTTATACTGATCCTTTTTTTTCCTCTTTCTCTTCTGGAGGCATGGAAATAAGCAAAGAAGGGGTGCTACGGAAAAGAGGGTAGTATAAAGTGCGATGCCACTCACGAAAATTTCAAGCCACGGTATGTTCGGTAAATTCCAAAGCACTCCTTGTGTGTTATGCAATTACAGATACCCTAGCAGATATGAATTGCTAAATATAGAAGAATATTCTACCTATATGATACATTAGCAAAAGAAGGGTTCTGGAATTTACTAGATAAAACAACAGCAACCATATTCTAATATCTTTACTGTTATTATTTAAGCAATATTCACCCTAATTCAGAAAGTGTTAAGGGAGGGGTGTTTGTTAAAAATATGGTTAACCCCTTGGTTGGTATCAGTAATTACCTAAGAAATTTCCTCTTGACAGCCACTGAAAAACATCTATGCATGATTATCCACTTACAGAAAATCTGACTTTGAATACTCAAATTTTCTGCTTTTCTCAAAAGCTATATGACTTCTATTTAACTAAATGCTTCCAACAATTGTCCCTATTTGTGAAAATACACATTACATTCCCTTCATTAGTGCCAGTTAAAACTTAGCGAGATACCAACCAATAATTAACCAACAATAAAAAAAGGACACCAATGTAATGCATTAGCTTACATAAATATAGCACAAATTTATTCTACATTAATTAACTACATATTAAAATATATTAAGTCTGGCATAATTTGAAGTGACACAAAAATATTAATGTAACAGAAATATCTCCATTTATGTGGGTACCGTATCCCACTTTATAATGAATTAGAAAGAATAAAAGAGGACATACAAGGTAATACTCTGGCTTTTGTAGGGGAACTACGCATCATTCATCATGATGTTTTGAAAGATGGTATCTTCAGTTACTGAAATCTACTGAGAACTTCTTAAAAGTTATTAATTAGTTCTAACTAATCTTGAAATAAACATCTGTTAGCCAAAATGTACATGGTAAACTTTTAACAAGGTTTCAGATCTACTCAACTGGTGAAAATTTAAAAAATAAATTTACCTAATAAGCTTAAGACACCCAAAAGCCAGATCCCAATGTCTCCTTGAGATTACACATCCATGCTTGGTGTCGTTTGAAACACGGGTTTCATTAAAACACAACATTTTAAAAAATAAAACATCTGGAGTCACACCCACTGAGATGTAAGTACATTCAACAGTTAGATGCGGAATAAAATAGAGAACACCAACGATACACTTTGTTGTATCTTTGTTTATACAAATAGCAAACATCTCTGGAGTCAAATAATATCAAATTACACAAAGATCCTGGATAATTTTTGCTTTCTGAGAACCACAATCCAAACTAAAAAAAAAATTCATTTTAGCCAAACTACCCAAGCCACAAACTGGTCAAAACTCATACTGCTGCGACAAAAAGGGACGTTACCAAATGAAAATTTTCTTTAGGTTATAATAAGAGTAAGATCAAACAATTTTCTTATTCACAAAGAGTAATACAGTAGATGAAACATTTACAAAATAAAAGATTACATTCTCAGATGTGTAAAAAGATTTTAACTCTTCATCTAGACAAAATTTATGGTAGTCTAGAAAATTATGGAGCTACTCAAATTATCTTCAATCATCCTTCACCTCAAACCTACACTAACATGTGCTTTGCCTTCTTTTAAGACTCTGTAAATGCAAAATAAAAACTCAAAATATCCCATACGGTTAATCCAAACACTAACAAACTGGGTACTTACCTCTGGATCATCTATGACATCTTCTTCAACCACTTCAGCTTTGTATTCCAAAAGCAAATCCCGTATGGGTTTAACATCTAAATCCCGATTAATGAATGGATGCTGCAAACAAAAAAAAATACAGTTAGTAGATAATCATATGATTTACCCAAGGAAAAATTTTGTTTTTCAAATTAGTCTTACAATTTCTATTGGCATAACCTAAAGAACTGAAGTGACAACATTAGTCCACCAATATACAGGCAATGTGTATAAGGCAAAAACTTGAGATTCTCAAGTCTTCAAAACATGAGATGTTTTAAGTACACCAAAATAAACACAGCAAGAGATATAATGAAGCTTCTTACCAAGGTGTACGTTCAAATTTATTACCAATATGACTAAGAAATCTGTTGCTGTGATCAGGGATTAACATCAATTTTTTTTTCAAACTGATCAAAATATTAACAGGGAAAGGGATTCTGATGTTAATAAGACAGAGTCCTCTCAAATAAGAAAATGAGTTTTGTAGGTTGCAACAGTTGTCACGTATTACGATAAAAACAAATCACTCTTACAGTTTATCCCTGTTGAAAACCGGATAAAACAGTAGTTTACATAACCCACATACTGATGCTTATAGATCCACTTTCAAGGAAAACTTGGAAGCCCAAATTTTACAAACTCTACACTTATATTGTAAATGAAAAGGCTCACTTTATTGAAAACATATTCACTGCATCAGCAGGAATACACAATTTTGGTCAAGGTCACAATAAAACGCTCCTGTATAAATGATAAACTTCCACCATCAAAAAGCTACAAGAAAAATTCTCATGTGGCAAAATGAAAATAAACTTTTAAGGTCTAATGTACTATCATCACCTTGATCTTGTTTCATACTTAGCTCTTTCAAGTAACAAGTGGCATTTCTAACTTGTTACCAAGATCTCAAGGACTAAACACCATGTCAATGACTCAACTGCCCCTTTCTTTTCCAACTACTGCAGATGACTTATGGCGGCACCATTCCCAAACTTTACAAAATTTCAAACAAAACTGAATGTTCAATGTTCAAACTCTCATTGGCATTGTGAAAACTGGAAAATAAAAACTGAAAGTGTTCTAACAAAACAATTCTTCACCTTGAGGAGTTCTGCAGCTGATGGTCTCTGGGCTGGTTCCTTAGTAAGGCACTTGGCTATAAAATCGTTGAATTCTTTAGAATACCTGCAAGGATGAATAATTATCAATTAAACCATTAACAAAAAAAAAAGGATAATAATGAACCAAAAATACAATTTGTTGACCTTGTTAAGAATAAAACCCTAACAAGTATATTGCTGGACAATGCAACTTTTTTTCTTTTATGACTTGCTGGTTGGTTAATGAAGATCTAAACATATTATGTAATTTTTCTTTACACAATCCATTTTAGCATGCAGACCCTCCTACTGAAAATGGAGGTCAAGTCATTACATATGATCCTTTAATTATCCGGATCGCCATTACCTGGAACTTGATATTACCCAACACACCTAGACCAGGGACCAAAGCCCCAAAGATATGATATATATATATATATATATATATATATATATATATATATATATATATATATATATATATATATATATATATATATATATATATATATATATATATATTCAAATATATATATATATATATATATATATATATATATAATATATATATATATATATATATATATATATTGGAAAAACAAAAAATTGGAAAACCACTCTCTGATAGTTAGCAATGCTGCAGAGCTTCAACAAAATGTTGGTAACCGTACTTACACTCATAAACAGACTGAAAAATGGTTCTGGGGGGTGGGGGAGGCCTGGAGAAGTTTCCAAGGTGGGGGGTGGGTCGGATGGCTTGGCGCCACAGGAGAGGAGGGGCCGTAAGACTCTGTGGAGAGGCTCACTCAGAGAAGGGGTTGTTTTAGAAGGTTGGTGGAGTTGGGGAGCAGTTTCCCTGGCTGGGAGAGGGTGGGGATGAAGTGTTGGATGGGTGAAGAGGGTAGGTAGACTCTGACTTGCTAGAGCTTGTTGTGTCTCCTGTTTTTATCTTTATGATAGTTCATATTTTATTAATGGATATGCAAAGTATGGCACTGAAACTTGAAATGAAATACATCAAGCATAAAGATGAGAGAGAGAGAGAGAGAGAGAGAGAGAGAGAGAGAGAGAGAGAGAGAGAGAGAGAGAGAGAGAGAGAGAGAGAGAGAGAGAGAGAGAGAGAGAGATATCACTCATTTTATTTATATTTAACACTATTCTTGATTATATTTTTATTGTATTTCCTCACATTTTATTTTTACAACCCAAAAGATAAATGCAACTGTGTGCGTAAGGTACATACATATGCACATAATCATTCTCATTCGCTGGTGTTGGTGAGACCAATACCAGAGTTTTGTTTTGTTTCCTGCTTTTATGCTTGATATTTCCACATTTTACTAATGGATATGTACACTACTGTACTGTAACAAAGCAAAAAAATTAAAACCAAGAAGAGATATATGGCAGAGAGAGAGAGAGAGAGAGAGAGAGAGAGAGAGAGAGAGAGAGAGAGAGAGAGAGAGAGAGAGAGAGAGAGAGAGAGAGACATCACTGATAAATGTCATATGTACTAAGGCTGTACACACAGGGTGCTTTAAACAAACACTGTTTTCATGATAGGAAAAAACGAGTAAAAAAAATTAAATGTGCCATATATACTCATATATCGTTTGATTTCATACCATGTGACCCTTAAAATTTCATCCATAAACATGATTTCATAATATACATATCCAATGTATCATGTGAGTTACATTTTCCATACCCCAATAACATTAGACTAACCTCTTTTCCTCTTTAAAAGGAAGCTTTTCTGGAGTGCAAATTGAGATGTTCTCGCCTCCAGTTAGCATACAAGGTCTGATTTCTAGTTTTAATATGGTTACTCTTGTAGGCACTACTGCTAAATTTTTCTTTCTAGTATTAATCTGGTTACTCTTTTCTGCATACTAAGTTTTTTATTTCTAGTTTTAATTTGGTTACTCTTGCCTGCATACTTGCAAGTCTTTTATTTTCAGTTTTAATTTGGTTACTCTTTTCTGCACTGCTTCTAAGCTTTTTACGACCTTCCTCTACAATGGCACCGAGAATTGGACAGCATACCACCCAGTGCACTGTAAAAGGTTGGTACTGTCTCCTCTTCCCTAGTAGTAAATGAACACTTAACGTATTGCAGTATTTTTACTTTATTAGTTTGTAAGTCACCTGTGATAATGATTCCTAGATCTTTCTATTAATGACAACTTTTCACATCTTTAACAAGTAGATAATCTTTGGCATTACTGTTTTTACAATGTACGTGAATGACTGGATTTATCCAAGATGAATGGCATCTGCCATTTTACAGACCATTCCATTATATTCTCCATGTCTTCTTTAAATTGCTTTAATGCTGTACTGGCAACCAAGCAAGGAATGTTGATAAGTAACTGTCTAAAATGCTACTCACCTACCACTGATATACTTTCTTGGATTATTCTCTAAATCTAATCCAATACAAGCTATCAATTATTCCCTTCAAAATATCCCTCAAACGAGAAACTAAAAAATTTCTGTGTTCTTTACAAAGTGCAATGCTAAACAAATATTGCAAAGAATAAAACAACTCAATCAATACCACCCAAACAAATAACTGTCACTGCAAAATGTTTACATCATGTATATACACTACTTTTATAATACATTCCCACTGCATATAAAATTTTTTTGAAAAATGGTATAGAATTAGTGAAGATAACAAATTAAACGTGAACATTTTACAAAGCATACCTTTACCAAGTCACTGAACATATGAATCTATTGCAATCATCATTCACACTCATCACATTCTGTATGTCCACTCCAGAGAAAGCCTACTTATTCATACAAAAACTTTTAAAAATAGCAAATTTTAAAATTTGTATTTTTCCTAACATACAAACCTGAAGTTCTTTATGCAAGATAAAGCTCAGGTCCATAAGAGAAATCTTGTGCAAAGAACAAAGGTTTGTATTTGTTACAAACATATAATTAATCACCTTTCAACTTTAATGGCCATGGGGAAAATAATCCTTAATTTATGTCATTCACTTGGAGGACATGATAACAACACTTACAATAACAACAAAGAGATTGTAATTGGACAAACACCCTCAATACAAGCCAGTTAAAAATTTTTGCGCCCTCCATGGCCACATTTGGCATGTCACTTGCGCAAACTCTTTTCATCACATCCACTTTTCTTGTTACTTTCTCCCTTATAAACTTTTGTAAAGTTAAAAGTTTATACACTTACTTAGAAGGGTAATCTAGTCTTGGGGGGTCTGACTTCTGAATTTTGAGCATAACACGGACGGGGGAAACATCATGATTTGGTGGGTCCATCTGTGCAAACTCTATCAGAGAGATGCCAAGAGACCATACATCAGCCTAGAAAAAAACCATAAGAAATCAAAATGCAGACATACAAGAACATAAAATGGCATCAAAATATGGACTTATAATTTTTCGTCTATATTCTAGAGTAATCACAACTTTAATATTGCTATAAACTTGGATAAGACAAAATGTTCAGTTCAATTCTACCAAGACTGAGCCGATCACATAACCAAATAACAATATTTTACTGAAAACCATTAAAGTATACTATTCTTTCATTTTTTAATGTAATGACAAACAGGGCAGGAAACACAAAGGTCAATTTAGCACTGGCAGGATGTAAACAAGTACACAAGGGAGAAAATGTGGCACTTGGGAGGAAAAGCGATGAATCCACCTCTCAATAAATATGAGATTTCAAAAAACCAAACCAGAAGCAAAAAAGAGATTTCAAATCATTGGCAATAGTGGGAGAGAAATCTCACCAAAGATTTTTAAAGATAAGAACAAACATTGTAAGGAGACAATAATCTCTAGGAAAGTACACTAGCATACATATATTAATCTCTATGTAAATATAAGTCCTACTAAAAGTGTTTTCAAGGGAGCAGCAAAAAACAAGGCATAACAGAAACACTAAACTTTAATACAGAAAAGCCTCAAGAAATCATACATGAGGGCATGAGTACCAACATATCAGCATGGTTGTGGCTGTATATAAAGAAAATCCTCTTTTTCAAAACCAGCAGCTCTTTCTCACACGGCATAAGAAAGAAGTTTGATAGGATGAGAGACACCTTCCCAGCAGGAGTGTGCGACATCTTTATCCAATACAAGAACCATCATGAACTCTGGTACTCGCGAGGCATGTACATATGCAAGAACCAAAATTTTATACTTGAATATGACTAAAAGGAAGACAGATGGGGGTGGGGGGTGGACAATAGGCCACTGCCTTACGAGAGGGATAACAGGATGGATTCCATGACGACATATCTATTACTGCAACTAAAATGCTCCCAGCATCCAAATTTGATGTAGGCACCATTACTGATGCAGATGACTAAGGGACTGTTGCAAGTGAGTTCTCTACATATGAGAATTCCAGGTACCAAGTAAGGCATCAAAAATAAATTTATCATACAAGGGTAAACAGTTTTAAAGCCAAGAAATTCAGGGAAGCCATAGAAAAGCATGGCTGAATGACAGAAGATCAGCAGGGTAACAAAGGGAAAAATAAGTGCACTACAAAAAGGTGTCTAAGTAAGAACAATCCAAAGAAAAAGTTGAAAACAATTTTGGGTCGAAGGTACGAAATTGTAACATCAAATCAAGTAAAAAATTCATAAGCAAAATAATAAAAAACAAATGAGGAATAAAATAAAAGGAAAGAGGGTACATGTCACAGTAATTACTGCAATGCCCACTACAAGAGTAAGAGAAACCATTTTTCTTACAATACCATTCATCAGTAAAAATATGATGGAAATACACCAATATACCTTATAACTGCATTCATTTGAATATTACAAGATGAAAAGTTAAATGATAAATGAAAAGTATGGTAGCATGAGGGAAGAATAATAGTTATAAGAGCCACGCTTCAAAGAACAAACATCACCTAGGCTGGCAAAGTTTTGACTAACTGATTACTTCTCATAACATAATGTATTGTTTTTGGCTAGGGTTCACCTTTAGATTCAAGGTTTAGCTAAATTTCCCCCAAAAGGCCTTAAAAGTTTCTGTAAAAAACGTCTGTCTGGACAGTGCTTGAACCATCTAAAGATGATTACCTTATAATCATATTTGGCATCAATAAAGGTTTCGCACAATATCACTTCTGGCGCTAACCAATATGGCGTCCCAATGAAAGTGCCTCTCTTGTCGTATGTGTTCTTGTTTTTCGCAGATACACCAAAGTCAGCTGAGAAACAAATTCAAAAGAAAGAATTAGAACATGGAAGATTTTTCAAAAAAATATTCAAATCATAAAGCACTGGCCAATTTAGTGAATTCTGAGCACATATATCCCTGAAATAATCAACATATCTATAAAGTTTGCTACTAAGTCCAATCATCAAAACTACTAATTATCAAGTTTTGATAATATTTAATAAAAAACCTTTAACCATGTTGACCTCTTGTCCAAAGTCTCAATTATCCCTGAAAATGTACTTTCTTGTGTCCCACACACAAAGCAGAAAAGCCAGGAGTGGCCATTCACTCATTCATTTTTATTAAATTATAAAACCCACACACTATAGTTTCTTAATTGATATACTAAAATGTCAATACTTTGTACCAAGTTACTTTGGTCTGGCAAGAATAAGACTTTCAAGTCAAATTTCATACCTTAAAAATTTAAGGATTTCTTATAAGCTTCATTGTTACCTAGTCAACAAAAATACCTGTCCATTTAATAATGATTGTCTCAACAACTGCAACTCCTATTTCTCTACTCTCTTCAAATACTGTTTATCATTATATTAATGTGTACATAAAACATTCCCACTTTCTTTATATTTAAATAAAGAGATTTTATTAATGTGTACATAAAACATTCCCACTTTCTTTATATTTAAATAAAGAGACTCAATAAATCAGACAACTTACCTAGCTTTACCCCTCCATCCATTGTCAAAAGAACATTACCCGCTTTTAAGTCCCGATGTATCACCTGAAAAAAAATATAAAGTGCCTCATTAGGAGCTGAGAAAAAAATAGGAGCTGAGAAAAAATATAAAGTGCCTCATTAGGAGCAAGTTAAATAACCAAACTAGGTTGAACATCCACCTCATGAAAATCTAATAGTTAAAAAAGGACAAATACATACCACATCATTTACATTAACTACTGCAAAAAAATCCTAATACATTCAGTACAACACTTACTTTGTTATCGTGTATATAACATAATGCTTCACATAACTGCTTACAAACGAAAGCAATTTGTGGTTCAGCAAGAGGCCTGTCCAAATCCCGCATAATAGTGTCCATAGCCCCTCCATCACAATACTCCAAGTACATCTGAAATACAGTTTTAAAAATGAAACATAATATTGAGAGAGAGAGGGACAGAGAGAGAGCGTGCATTTTTTTTTTTCATTATGTGCTCCCATCAAAATCCATTCCATATTTCCCAGACTTTAAGTACTAGGCTAATAACTGCCAAATGCCATAAAAATAGACAAGTCAAATCTCATAAATCTCTTTTGGGGAAAAAATTCACAAGAATGACAATTAGCATATGCTGAGAAACATATCAATCACAATAATTGCTGTATAAAATTTATTCCTTACTGAAGCATCTTTCTCACAAAATATTATAGGTTCTTGCCTTAATCTAGGTAATGAATGTAATGTGTAAAGTTAGTAAACTGAGAAATTACTCTGAAAACATTCTTCCATCATAGTGAAGATTAGGGTAAAACTTCACTTGAATTTGCACCAAATTACAAAAGTCTCTTAAGTACAAGAGGTATTTAATTACAACAGTATCTCACAGTATAGAAGTTCAGTAGAATACTAGCACTGTTTAAGCTAAAATCTATAACTGGCAAGAAACTTAGCTTAGCTAAACTATTTATGAATAAGTGGAACTTAGCAATATACTGTATATGCAAGTAAGCTGGAAGTGGATGGTACTTGGCATCACAAATAAGTGTGGGATGACAGTGTCTACTAGTAATGAATCGTGTGGTAAGGTTTGTAACATGCACAATGACTGACACTAACTTCAAGGTCAGTCTGATCTAATTAACATCACTGTCAATAATGATTTTGCCAGGATATCCCAGTACATCTTCAATACTTTTCATATGCACTTTACTATTCCTTAAGAAACTACGTATCTTGAGACATCACCTTTTAACAGAACTGAATGTCTCGTAAATCACCTGCTGCTACCTCTACAATATATCGATAGCTTCATTTGTGAATGCTGCTTAGAATACAAAAGTAAATTCTTAAATCACCTCCAGAAATTATCACCTACAATATTATGTTGAAAGTGTCACAGAAAGCAAGATAATGCAATAACAATGTAACTGTGTGTTTCACGCTAGTACAAGCTCCTTACAATTACAGTACATTGCCTATATGTAGTTTTTGGTGTATGAGATGAGCTACCATACACAAGGCCTGGAAATTGTTACTTAGCATCTATAGCCCTTTCAAATTCTAATAATGCAAAATTATATATATAGTTTTCCAACTGTTCAGTTCCAATGAGTGTTTATTACATTAGCCTACACATATAACAAAAATTGAAAATCTACTAAAAAACATTTGGGGGGAACATCTAACAAAATCTGGGATAAATAAAGACAATTTGCAAAAAGAACCATACTTGTAAATTAGTTTGTCTTGACCTGTACACTGATAAGCAATTTTGCATGTTCTACTTTTCATCTTACAAGTAAAAAACGTACCTTAAACCACAAACTATACATCACCAGGGGGAATTTATTCAAGTAGCTACCACTTACAAACAAACTCATTGCATCTAATAATTTTTTGGGGGAAAAATTTTATTTCAGGTGTTGGAATTTACATTATCAGGTACCTTAAACTTATTCCTTTCTGTTTTTACTTGATTAGTACAGTCTTTCAAACGTATTTTAAATTTAAAAATTCAGTTGTAAACTGCATATCACAGAAATATTCTGTCATAAGAAATAACTATTTAAAATCTGCACCCATAGCAAATGGCTGTATTGTTAAGAGAGTGAGAAACTGTAAATGTAAGAGGCAAGCTAGTGATAAAACTGGCCAGTGAAACCTGAAGGGTTAATGTGGAATTATACTTGATTTTTTTTCTTTGAAACATTAAACAATGAAGAACTTACCAATTTATTTCACTGAACATGCAAAATATGACATAGCTACTTTACAGAAAAGTTAAGTACACATGCTACAACAGAATACTCAAAAATAAATGAGAAAATGGAATCATAAATCTTACCCATAACTTTCCGTCAAAGTGGTATGCTTCAATGAGTTTAACAACATTTTCATGCTTAAATTCAGAAAGAATATCAATTTCAACCATAAATGTTTCAAGATCCTCGTCGGCTTCTAGAGTGACTTGTTTGAGAGCAGCAGAGAGGTTCGTCTCTCGATGCATTGCCTGGGAGAGAAGGGGGGCAAAGATCAATCATATCAGTTTAAACAGATTACAAAAATACAGTACATAAACACAGTAACATTTTAACCCCAATTATCAAATCTTTAAATTGCTGTGTTGACAATAATACCTAACAGGATAATCAATAGCCAAAGCCTTAAAACATTTAACTTTTCCTAACAGTTCAGTTCTATGTAGCAGCAAGAGCATTTTTACACAAACCTCAGCCTAATGACAAGAACAGTCCTCCTGTAGTAAAAGATACACACAATAGTGTAATTACCAGTACATTTTTTCTGCTATAAATGAATGTCCCCAAACATTTGCACTGAAATTTCAAAAGCACTATACTGTACTGTACATAATTCTATACTGTCATTTCCTAAAATGACTCTAGTGTTTGGAACCATATTAATTGCAATATGTATACTTTAACTTTACTGAAAACAATCAACGTAGCACCTATAGGGCCATACAAACTAGTCAGCATTATGTGATGCACTGTGTAAGTACTGATGGGTCTATGAGTTTTTACCCTCTACTTCTCATTCATGCTCTTTAAACTTTTCCTACTTGGCTGTCCAATCTGCAACTTATTCATGCTCCATTTTCCAGTCATTACAATGATGAATTTTTAATTACTTAATATTTTTCATAGCTAACAAACATACAGTCTTAATGTTAGGATAAATCTTCTAGCGCCAGCTGGAAACCAGTAAAAAACATAAAATTGTAGAACAACGTATTGGTGGCAATGGAGTTTGGCTACTCGGGTGAGATGGGAGGAAACAACCGACCTACCTTCACCCAAGTACGCCGTGACGTATCAGTTTCTTCCAGCCCAAGGAATCCATTGGGAAGTGGCAAGAGGTGGGCAATATACGTTACGACCGTAGGTTTGTTAGCTATGAAAAATACAAATTAATTAAAAAGTTGTCATTTGTTCATATGCGGAACACACCTAGGTCTTAACGTTAGGATAGACTCACTTTTGGTGGGAGGAAAGGAACTCTTGAACAGACTGGAGGTTCAGCACACCAGGTCTTGTTCTCGGTAAGGTAAAAGCAGAGAATAGACAAAAGCCTCTGACTAGTCTAATAAAGGATATTAAATGATCAGACCACTGGGCTAATATACATTTGTATAGGAACAATGTATAAATGGAAAAAGAGCTGTGTCTGTTAAGCCAACAAACCTACATTAGCCACCAATTTGTTTATCATTCCTCTCTTCCCTTGTTAGAGAGAGAGGAGGGACTAGCTTCTGCAAAGAAATATTAGTATATTGGAAAACTTTTCTCAAAGAGAAAGGCACTCACTCACCTGTATCTAGCCACTTCCAGCTCATGATGGATCAATCTTCCTACTGTCCACCATAAGAGAAGGTGGGGAAAATAGATAGAAAAAAGACCAGTCATCTTATTCACTCTCCTTCATAAAATCATCTTAGGTAAGATACAAACTGTCCCGCTAGGTAAACTGGATGAGCTACACAACTTGCTGAGCAGCCACCACCGGACCAAAGGAAAAAAGTGTCCACGGACCTGCGGGCAACGTCCCAAAGATACAAGGATGTGAAGGTTGCTTGACGAAGCCACATACCAGCCTTCAAAATCCTATAAACAGACAAATTCTTCTTAAAGGCTAATGAAGGGCCTAAAACCTGAATATCATGTGCTCTTGCATGCACTGTGTTGAATTAGAGGTTGTAAAAGAGCTGTAAGTACAACTAATAACCTCACATAGCCAGAAGATGGTATTCTTGGACACTTCTTTCTTGTTCGACGCCTCAGCCTAAGGTGGCGAGTCCTTTTCAGATAATCATGCAGTGCCCTAACAAGACATAAGTGTAACTTATCTGGGTTGTTGTCAACAAAATATCCTAAGGATGGAATGGAAAAGGACTCAAATCTATCACCATGAACTGAGGGATTCTGAGTTTTAGCTACGAATTCCGGGACAAATTTGAAGGCTACTGACCTCCAACCCCCTGAGTCTTTAACACTAAAAGAGACCCCATGGAGTTCGCCTACCCTCTATGATGAAGCTAGAGCCAGCAAGAAGACTGTTTTAAGGGTCAAGTCTCTGTCAGATGACTGTCACAACAGTTCATGAGGGGCTCAAGTGAGACTGCTTAGCACCATAGTCAGGTTCCAATTAGGAATATATTTTCACAATGAAATGGCATTACACTGTGATAAAAGTTTATTCTTATTATCATTCATCACCTTTTCCTTAAACTTTTGCGCATCTACTATGAGCCTCTCCTAAGTAACACATTCCCACTGTGGAATTTGATACAACTTTGTTATAGTACTGTATTTCAAATTTTTTGTTTTGGTAAATGTTATTCAACATAGCACTAGCTTGTCATCCAGATGATATGGCCACCAAGCATGAAAAACCATCAAGAAACCAAAATGTTCTCAGTACTATAATCATAAACTTCTCTACAGGTGTCCATATCTTCCAACATGTATTGCACCTTAATTGGTTGATTAACTGATTTATAGATTTTAGGCATACATGCCAAGCACTGGGGCAACTAAGGCCATTCAGCGCTGAACCAGAAATTGACAGTAAAACTTTGAAAGGTGAAACAGGAGGAAAACCTCGCAGTTGCACAGTGAATCAATTGTTAGGAGAGGGTGGACAGTAAGATAGAAGAAAGAGAATATGAATGGAGGTACAGTAAAAGGAATGAAAGCAGTTGCAGCTGGGGGCCGAAGGGACGCTGCAAAGACCCTTAAGTAATGCCTACATTGCACCACATGAGGTGCACTGACAGCACTACCCCTACAGGGTGCAACTTAATTGGGTCGGTCAAGGACAAATAATCAAAAATCAAATTATGTAGTTACAATAACTTTGCTTATAAAGCTAAATAAAATTATAATGAAATCTACATAAGCAGGGCAAAAAGTACTGAAATATTCAAGTACTGTATTCCAAGATCATTTCTACTTACTTTGTACACTTTACCATAAGGCTCCATCTCCCAGCTCTCCAATGATCTCCCAAACTTCTTCGGGATTGTCAAGTAAAACATTGTGAAAGACTTTCTTTTTCTTATTCGAGGATCCGCCCTTGAAAATATCTTTGAATTTGGAGATGAGCGGCATCTTTCAATAGCACCGGCTGTCCAATTACATGGTATTTAATGCAACCTGCAAACAAAAACAAGAATCAATATAAGTACAGTGAATTGGGACAGTTGAAGCATTTTCAACTACTAATTTCTTCCCCAAACAGCAAATACCATGCATTCAGTTCAGTTCTTTAAGCATGAACAGGTACATTTATAAAATACTAATAAATAAGAAAAAGGTAATAGTAAACTTTGCACACCATAAAGTACTGTACAGTAAAGGTACTTATCTTTGAACACTAATTATATCACAAAGGATTAGGCATGTCATGACCAGGATGTTTGTACTTCAGTGCACAATTATATTTGCAACAACTGTATCTTAAGAGAGAATGATATTGAAAATAACTCGGGTATTCAAGTCTTCACAATGCATAACCTCAAAAAAAGAATGCTGATACACACAGTTGTGGGTGTATGTTAACTCTTTGTAAATCAGGATAAGAATACTGTACCCTTAAAACACACCCTTAAAACACAGAAATTCGTACACTAGTAATTTGGTCAACTCATTGAGATAATCCTTGTAACTACATCATTAAGTAATTTTGGGGATAGTTATAGAGGATATTACATTACAGTTCTTTGAACTCTAAAGGTATATCTCAGAAACTGAACTTCCAAATTTGTATTATATTTATATTTAGCTTCATCAGTTTTACAGTTTTCCAAAGACTAATTTTCCAACTTCCATGTTTCTGGAAGTTTCTTGGAAAAATTAATCCTATTTTTGTCCAGCTCAGAACTAAATTTGAATAAATTTTTTATTTAAACACAAAAGATAAATGTGAATATGACCTACAACACAGACTTTTTTTCTTTTAAAAGGGTAAAAAATCCTAAGTATATAATGGGTTGGTTAGTTTAGATGAAGCTGGCTTATAACAACCAAAGCTCTTGGTCTAAAGGCAACCCATAAATGTCATAAGACAGAGACGGAGCAGATAATTTTCTACTTGCATTCAGCCTGGGACTTTTGATTGAATCACGATTTCTGTCTATCAAACAGCAATTAAAGCTTCATTAAAATTTTTTAATCTTCTGAAATTCCAAATAAAATTGAACCTGAAAATGCACATTTGTGTTATTCAGCTATCTGGGATGCTGGGAAGGGGAATATCATTTGTTAATTCATGTATCATTAAGTACAAACAGCTGGTCATGATCTTACAGTCAGTATAATAGATTAGGCCTATTTACAAGAAATATGTCAAATCCAATAAATGACAACCAATTTCACAGCTTAACCTTAAGAAGCCTTTACTGTACTAACACATAAATGGTTTAATCTTTGAGATGACAACTGGCAGCAAGAAAAGCCTCTAATCTGTTAATCCTCCTGGTAGCCTAAGCCTAGTGAGGTTTCCCATTAATCTCATTATTTTGACATTCAGAACACTGCACTAGGCAGAAATCAAATTGTGTCATCAGCCAAAAGTCAAAATGCTTTCCTAAAAAGGTCATAAAAGATGATCTTTTCACTGTTTAATCTCAGCCTGGAAGGTTCTCTGTACTGCATGACCTCCAAAATGTTGAAATTCAAAGCTCTCTCCACAAACTTAAGCACAGAGTCATTCCCTTCTGAGACAGTCTTCCAATTATGGTTAGCCTACTTGTAAATTTTTGAATGACCCTTTTGTCAATTGGTTGACAGGTAAACAACAAAAACATTGTCATTAACAAGTTCACGAGCAGGATTATGGGCACGAAAGTTATCCAGCATCGAGGACAACCTTTGAGTCATCCATATGAACTTTCTAATAAATTTTATATGAGTATAAGATGCACTAGGTCATCTACAAAAAAAGAAACTCCCAGGGGAACTTTTTTCTGCACTGTTTTGTAGCTTCTCAAATCACTATGATACACACAGGCTTATCTCAGTGCAGACACTTACTGGACAATAGCATTCATCTCAAAATTATTCAACTTCCTTCCCTATAATTTGCACTAATTTTAGCTAAATCTTGGTTGTAAAAAATCTGCTACCTCACACCTACAATTAGGAAAAGGGATTGATGCACATAATGTAGTACTAAAAAGCATACGCCTACATAATGTTAATACTAGTGGACCAAGAACATTAAATAAAAAAATACCAACGATAATATTCCTGTAGTAACTAAAGTGCCTCTCAACTACTTTCTCTATTCTCCTTGTTGAAATTCAATGACAGTACAAAAAAACATCCCTCCAAACCCCTTGTGCCTACAGTGAAAACTTGGGCATCACACTTCACATGGTCAAAAGAAGCAACACTAAAGTAAAGACCAATCATACAAACTTCATGACCTGGTTCTAGGGATTTCAGTACAACACTGGACATAAAAAGGAATAAACCATAAGCACCAAGGTTCTTGCGTAAGCCAGACGGTACAATATGAAACATGATCATTTTCCCCGTCATAGTTCACAAACTTTAGATAATACATGTAGGCTAGCCTACTGGAGTTATAGAAATAGGCCAATAATGGTTTACCATTTTACCAAATTTGACAAAAATCACTTTTATCTACATAAGAAGAAATGCAAAGGGGTGACAGACAATCTCCTTTCTTGCACATCCAGGCATAACTGTCAACCTTCCTACTAAACAAGACTGATATTCCTTCAATTATGTAGGAGTTGTAAAGACAAGGTAAGAGTGATCAAACCCCTCACAAAACAGACAGACCATTTCCTTCATGAACATCTATGCAAGGTTGTCTAATTTTGTACCAAGTTTGAAAGAAATATCTTTGACCAAATACGAGTATTGTAGTTGTGACAAGGTACAAGTTACAGACAGACAAAGAGTATCTCCCGTCATAATTTCTGCAATACTAGTTTTTAAATTGGACTGAAATTGTTTCATCCTCATAGGACTTGTAATGAAGTGTCACAGGCAAACCAATGAACATGAGTGTCGAAAATATATCAACAAAGCAAGTATGACATGCATGCTGAGAAACAATTGATATCCCTTCACGAACATCTAAAGTATACACATTAGTCTACTCTTGTACCAAATTTGACTGACATCCCTTAAACCTCATACAACAAGTTGCAATGACAAGGTAGGTATAAAAAAATACTAAAGATGGGCTGAAGGACAATCTCCCCTTCATACACATCTATGCATGATGATCTACTTTCATAGTTACCTAATCTAACTGACATGCCTTACATCACATAAGAGTTATGACCTTCGAGTTCAGTCTCATGATGTCACAAACATTTGAGCGATGATATTTGATTTGATACACTCAAGCCCTGTCATTTGAGGTTGTATTAATATGAAATTTGTGAATGTAACATATTTTGATACTGTAATTTACACAGCCTATAATGTGTGAACATTAAAGAATCTTGTTTTCCTTAATGAAAATGGATTTCTTAACTACCAGTTAAAGTGTTGTTGTCTATCACAGAGCTTATATGAGGCAGCTGTTGTCAAGGGGACAGCAAAAAAAAAAAAAGGACATTTAACTGAAGTGAATCAACAGATATTCTCTTACAAATTACACCTAGAAAGTTTCAGCTTGGTTGTAATTCTGGTTTATCTTTTTGTTCAATTTGAGACTCATAAACCTTTTAAAACCTGCTGAATGAAGTAATTGCAAGTGAAATACCCACAAAAAATTTATGCTGGACCAAGAATGGGATAGCATACATTAATGTTAACTGAGTAGACAGTCAAGAGTAATACTGTACTTAGATATGGCAGCTAAAATAAAAGGCAGTTGGTGCTCATTCTTCAGTGAAATTCTTGAATGAACACTGATGCTGTGGTATTTTTGCAATTTGTAATATTCCTGTTGGATGTGAAAAAATTTATATATAACATACAAATGTTTTTATAACTGTCTCACCTGATCAACAGTACCAACCATTTTTCTTTCAGAAAAACTGTACCACCTCATAATTTATTGGATCAAGGAATCAGAAGGAAAGCAAGAGGCTTTGTGTATACAAGGGGGCCCCACATTCTCCCGCAGTATACATAAAAAAGAAATTGACTGTTAAGGTATAATGCATCAATAATAATCAAATCCTGGAGAACTATATACAAAACAAACATGAGACTAAAATCTATCAAGTCTGGAACAAAGAACTGAAGCTAGAATAGCCTATGATAATGAAATGAAAGAACTGAAGCTAGAATATGATAATGAAATGACAAAGTTGGAGGCTACCTTCACGCTTCCACTGCTGGGTAGTGGCTAAACCCTCTAAGCTGTAAATACTTTCACAACTTAAGTTGCTTCATACACCTACAAAGGAGGGTCATCAGCAGCATGTCAAACCCCATACACACACATTGTCCCATCCACTAATATCTTACATGCATTCTCACACTTCTTGAAATCTCAGATCTCTACTTCCAATAACTGTGTCACCCCCTCTATTCAGCCCTTTCTAATTATTCCTTTCCTTCTTCCCCTAATACTTATGACCTAAACACTCTTTAAATCACCCTATCAATATCCATTCTTTTCTGATGACTGAATCATTGAAAATATTCTGGTACATCCTGTCACCTGCAATAACCTTTTAAACACTTCTAATTAATTCATCCCCACATTTCTCGTTCCAGCAATTCCTCTGACATAGCATATACTGTGAAAAAATTAATCTCAACAGCTTCAACCTTTTGCCTTTCTCTTACAAACAAAATCTAAGTTTCACTTCTATAAAGGAGAGCTAGTTCAACAATTCCTTCATACACAATCCCCTGCACTTATCCAGCTACCTTTCTGCAGTACATATATATTCTGTGACACCTCTTCTCTCATCTGACCATCATTCACTATATTAGCGACCAAATATTTATACAAATCAACTGCTTCAATTCTTTCATTCTTATCTTGGTATTTGGTCACCACACAGGATGTTCTTTAATAAAAAAGACTCCTAATATTGCATATAAGAATCCAGCAAGAAACTGAAAAGCCTGAATTTCCTTTAATAATTTTAATATTGTTGTTCATGCACCCAGTGACTCGTCTTTTTCCATTAAGGAGTCATTAATGAAAAGCAACCCTCTCACTTAACTGTCAGACCTCTTTAACAGTTTTGTAAAAAGACTAAATGACGTCCTCCCTCCCAAAAATGAGAATGTCACTCAATTTTAGCTCTTTAGGGGTTTGGTACTATTGGTCTTTCTTCTTTTAAAGTTCTTATTGTTATTTTTACCCCTCTAATATTTATGTGATTTTAACCTAGTAAATTTTTGTTTGTATACTTTGTACACTATAATTTGACAACCCTGATAATGAGACTTGAGAAATTCTAAAAACTTTTATCTATAAACACAGAATGCTACTCTGGCTGCACACACTTATTTCATTCCTGCTATCCGCACACACACACACACATGCATGCATAAATAGAATCTACTAATCACTTTCAGCTGACATGGTATATATAAATTTGTATTAGTCATAATGACCCATTAATCTCTCAACTTCCCAAAGGTTTTTTGGATAAGCTTTGCGTGTTGGTTCAAATTTTGCTTTGGAAGGTAAAAGCTTCTTTATTCCCCATTCAGATATAGGCTTGCAGTGGTGACCACACCCAAATGAAGAAAACAGCAAAGAATTCAAGAAGTTAATACGTCAGCCTCTATTAAAAATAAATGTGCATATATACTATACTGTCTTTACCCTAGCCTATAATTAGCATTAACTACTTGACTGGGAATTCAGCACACCCTAGATTAATTTGTTTAGCAGATTAACCTTATCTAACAGACACGGTTGAGTGGCATTAAACCAATACAGTGTCTTCTACCATTACACTGACAGAATAAGTGTGAGTTTGGCAGTGTGAACTGTGTACATACTGTACAGTATATCTAAACAAATGAACTCTAAGCAGCCAATTGCATAACACATAAGGATCATGTCTTATTTTGAGATGAAAGGCATTTGAGATATCTGTGCCACATACACCACCTAACAAATACAGGTTTGTCAGACTGTAATGTTTCTTCATCACCATCATCATCATCTTTCAAGTCTATTTTTGGAAGCCTTCATGAGACGTCGCTTGGTCCATCTGGCAAGCCCATACACCTGACAGTTTTTTTTGTTTTGTTTTCTTATCTAACTTATTTTCCCTGTCATAATTATTTTTTAACATATATGTAAAGTTTGCTGGACATATTAAATAAAACTGGGTGCCATATATTTGTTAGTTAGATCTCTCTTTGCAAGGTTGTTCCATTAAAAATTCATTTACCTCTCAATATTTGAATCAAATTTTTCAGATTCACTTTCTCTTGTTTTATGCATTATCATTATATATTGTTGATGCAAACCACACATTTATATGTTAACCATTCCTTCATCTATCTAACAAATAAGTCTATGGGGAACATCAGTACAAATCTGGAGATTTAGGAATGGGACAACTAAAAATAAGTAAACTACACCAACATAAAGTAAAAAAAACATATATCACAAGGTAAGCAGCTAGAAACATACAAGTTCATTGTGTAACCATTAGCAATCACAAAAATGATTAAGCATGAAGATATGGCACAGACTATTATAGTAAGTATATAGTATACTGAAAAATGATAGGATGATTCATAACCTAACCTAACCTAGGTCATGTGGTCCTGACTGGCTGTCAACCCCATTTTTACAATTACAGTATTGCTTAGGCTGCCTTAAGTTTGTTTGATTGTACTTACAGTTATGAATCTTATTAAAATATTAAGTAATGGAGGCCAACTCATCCCAGTTACCCTATGGCTACCACCTTGTTTTCACACATGACAACTGAATGATTCAAATGAAGTTTTCAATCCTTTTGTGACATACAACCAAGGTTTTTTAGTTCCAACCTAGGTAGCCTGTTTAGCATGAAAATTAATGCAATGAATATATTAATTGGTAAATTAACCATATAAACTTCAGAAAGGTTAAGTAAATTTCTTTATTTCCCTTTGAAATGTTAATAATTTCTAGATTTCTTCATTTCCACTTATAACTTTTAGGTTTTTTTGGCTTGACACTCCAAAGACAAATGCCTATTTTTAAATACCCAGGTGAGGCAAATGCCTACTTTTAATTATCCAGGTGAAATACTGATTAGAAACATTCTTTAACACTACAGATTTTGTTTCCACTTGGCCTAAAAATCTGAGATTCCAATGAGGTCATCTGTAGAAAAAATTCAACCTTGAATAATCTTATGTCAGGTAGCATTGGGAAGAGGTGTGGAAGATGTGCAAGAATATGATATCTCCCATGAAAGTAGCAGCTTTTCCAAAGTGAATTTTCATTAAACCAACCATCTCTAAACAAAGATTAAAATTTTTATTTTTCTCATTTTACCAAATATTTTCATTTTTCTAATTAAATGCACAACATGTGATACACAGGACAGGTCTTGAAAGAGGTGAAACATTTCTGTTGCCTTGAGGACACACTGAACTTTGAAAGAAGAAATGAAAGCACATTGAGAAAACAGGTAACTGCAGCATGGATGAAAGTGGGAAAAATACCTAAACTACCCTACTGGTAAATAAAAACTGAGGTGGTGTGAACATGCGATGAGAAGGGATTAGAAATAGTCAAAAGATGTAGATGAAAACAGTAGTAGGATGACAATATATCAAGGTCATAGGAAATCAGTGAAAAAGTTGTGGAAACCCAAAGGAAATGGATGAAAAAGGGGGCAGAAAAACTACACCAGATATGAGTTCAGGCAAAAATGCACAGTACAGAAGTGGTGAGAAATCATTACACATCTAACCCATGATGGGGATAGTTAATATAAAAACATTTATAATGATTATCTCAAAAAACATCTGTGGCATAAAACAACAACTATGTATGTAACTTGTTGAAGTAAACAAGAACATAAAAACTTAGGGGAGTAGAGCTAATTCCTGTTGAAATCTTGACCTAGGCCAGTCAAGTCAGACTAGGCAAACAGATAATGCATACTAGGGAGTAATGGATCACATGATGGTACATTAATGACTGTTTTGGAGGACACTAAGGACCCTATCTACAGAAAATATGAACCTTGTTTATAATTCATAAATTTTTATTTTAACCATTTTACTAATTACATGATTGTTACTGATTAAAACCATTTTCAACATTTGTGTAAACTTCCAACCCACAATCTAAGTATGGATTAATATGAGTAACTATCCTTTAATTCAGTATAAAGTACAAGGTACTTTATTCTGTACATCAATTTAATAAAACCATCATAGTCCACCTGTCCTGATAATAGCATGTATAAAAGTTAACTTTGACAACATTCATAGAAACAAACATTGCGGCAATGTTGGATGCATTGTCCATCTTCAATGAAAATATATCATTTAGCCACCTTCCAACTTTATGAATTGGTATGCAGATACTGTCTTCAAAAAATGCAAATGATAGGCTTCTACTGATATCAGAGAACGCCTTACAGTAGCTGTTCATGGCCTATATAGTAGCCTTGTAACATTTAAGAAATTCCAAATAAAATTTCTGCAAAAAGAACTATGAAATGCCTGGTTAATTCTTGTGAATGCCCTCAAAGAATACACTTTAGGCTAATTTAAGAGTTACATTATTTTGGTTAATTAGCCTAAATATATTTCTCCAATACAAAAACATAGCCTCTGCTAACTCTAACTCAGCTTTCTGTAAAATTTTGATATTTCATGGGCTATAGTTCCTATCATAGTAGGTGCTTATGCGGTAATTAATATCTGCACACAGGACCTGCAATATCCCCTCGTACAACCTGTATGTCACTTGAACGATCCGCAAGTCCCTACCCTAATTCAATGCCTCTGACTGCCAATTAACCTAAGGCGGACAGAACTTTTTCCCTGGTTCTAAATTAACTCGGATAATCTAGTCCTGGTAGAAGTTGTAGGAAATAAACTTTTTGCACCGAAATAGGTTGAGAGTAGACATACCCTACAGTTTAACCTAGAAAGGACTTCGCAAGCGATACCAGCCGTAATGTAGACTTCCCACCGTGCGAAATTTGTCTTTTGAGCGTACACCAACCCACCAGGACATAGAACGCATCCTAAAACCTAATACCAGTGGGTCTGTTATCCCAGAAACGAGTGAAGGAAAGTCTTGCAATGGCCAAACTTAGTCATCACGTCTGCAGTCATCAGCCCAGCCTACCCTAAACAAACCTGGGAGACCTCAATGTCAACAACACTTATACCTCTTCTCCAAGCCCTTCGGTTCCTCCGGAATGGCACGAGAGCTCACTACAATCATTCAAGAAACGTTCGCGATGACTAAATCCAGTCAGGTCGGTTTACTTCCATAACAAAACAACGTAAATCACTTAGAGACTTCTCACAACATACGCCATATTGTGTATCACCACACCTCAACTACTGTAAGCTCGGACTACTAGCTGACCCGAGAACGAGTCTAGGGCTGATCAGTGTTATGCCCGTTTTCTATTCCAGCGAAGTTTTATTTACTTTTATTCGCAGCCGCGTTCTGGGGCATGTCACGTTTTGCTAGAAGTGGTGTCGTTTCTGCCTTCCATGAAATGCAATGGTCATCACACTCCTTTATAGAAGCAATCTTGGTCTGTGCCATATATAAAAAGAGACATATACTATACGATTATATCATTCCATTATCACTGATTCACGTATCGCTCTTTAATTGTTTTACTGAGCAAATGCCTTTAGAGAGAGAATGTTAACAAACGCAGTTCATAATGTTAAGAATCTGAAATGTTTATTAAGAATTCATTGATAAACAGTGTAAACTCATTTCTCTCATATATGGCTGGTCATTTTCCTTATGTTTTTTCCATGCAGGCCAAAAACAGCTAAAAAAGTTTACCGTTCAGTGTCCTCAGTGACAAGTACAGATTACAAAGGATATGTGAAAAGTGTTCGATATATTAGTAATACATTATTATTCTTTTATTATACTATACATTTCCATTCGATGGTTGAGACTGCATCAACCACGTATGTTACCCCAGACAACTTTCTGAGCAGTTCATATGCAGCAAACCTCACAGGTAAAATATTAACACAAACATCGCAATGCTACATTTGCCGCTGCTTCCTTGTCACGACTGTTTTTGCATACATTGGTATAGCCACTGCCAAAAGAGAATTTTTAGTTATGCAAGTCCTGAAATAATACATCTTGAAATAGAGGTGTCTTCAATTTGTCTTACAAACAGTTTTATTATAACTGTTGTTGAAAACAAAACAAAACAAAAAAAATTATCAATTCGAGGATGCTACTGGAACGCAGAACCAGATGTCGTTATCTAGACCAATCCCGAACGAGAGAGAGAGAGAGAGAGAGAGAGAGAGAGAGAGAGAGAGAGAGAGAGAGAGAGAGAGAGAGAGAGAGAGAGAGAACTCTGTGTCTAACCTCGAAGAAAGCGATGGAATCGCACAGCTAATGTAATTATTTTTCGATATATGGAGTCCTCTTACATTGGCCCTGAGGTTACGCAGAACAGATTAAGGTAAGCTGCCATACTGTTATTAAGAGTGAGGAAGACCGGCAAAGAGGTACTCGAGGGTAAGAGATGAAATAAAGTACAATCCACAACAATTGTGCTGGGTAGACCCACCTGTTGATTAGTGAGCATTCAAATGCTCTGTCCTTAAATAACTTTATAAATTATGGAACCGTAAAAGTTATTTTCCCCTCATTTGGGTGAAACGCAGTGAAGTGAAACTTATACCTTTCAAGTAATAAAGTTTTTCATTGGTCGTAAAACCAGCAAGGAGTTGTAACTTTATTATGGGGACGAAACATTTATTGATGTTTCATTAGGATTCACCGTTGAAGCAGTAATGTGTCACTAATAAATCTATAATTTTGGTCTATAAAATTATAGATTTATTAGTAACACATTACTGATTTTGACAACTACCTATTATTTATTTCACTTCTTTTTTAAAAATTTTCCTTGTAGCTAAAAAAAAAAATTACCTAGGTACTTAAACTCGAAGGTTTCCTTTTACAAGTAGCTTTAAATTTACGTAATTTAAACATTTCACACCAATACGAATCATTTCTGGCGAATGAAGACTTTTATTAGTTTACGACGGCTATGCTGTGGAGATGCCTCAAACCACTGTGACCTTCGTTAATGTCATCTTATCAAAAACACAGATTTTATTACCTTAGATTGTGTACGATTACCCAGGTGGAGTTGTGCGCTCTTCAGTGTGTGATCCTTAGGATTTGCACTTTACAATACATTTCCTGATAATGGAATTATAGAAAATGGGATTTTAGACCAAAGGCCAAGCGCTGGGACCTATGAGGTCATTCAGCGATGAAACGGAAATTGACAGAAAGGATGTTTGAAAGGTGTAACAGGAGAAAACCTCGCAGTTGCACCATGAAACAATTATTAGGCGAGGGTGGAAAGCAACGTGGAAGAAAGAGTACATGATAGGAGGTACAGTAAAGGAATGAAAGAGGTTCCAGCTGGGGGCCGAAGGGACGTTGCAAAGACCCTTGAGTAATTCCTACAGTACACCACGTGAGGTGCACTGACGGCGCTACCCCCCTACCGGGCCTGATAATGGATAATCTGATAATGGATACCTTGTTATTTGAAGCTTTCGAAGTGGGACAAAGCGATGCCGATGTTGTCTGAGAAAATTAATGACGTTGGCGGCACAATTGGGAGTCGCTGGATTTGCATTATTCTTCGGCAACTGTTTGATTCCTCTGGTGTTGATGATTACCATTGTTCTTATCATGAATCATTAGTTCAGTGTTGAGCTCGAAGCCTTCCATTGTTAACGTGTTCACACCGATGAGAAAATGTCTCTTACCTGTTTCTGGATTTATCCTCGACGTTATTTGCAACTCTCGTTTTGATGTAGGACGGCAAGAACAGACTGATTGATATTAAACCATGAACTGGCTTCACTTCAACTGCAGCCATGGATGTCGATTTAGACAAACCGAAAAGAATAAAAATTACAATAAAGAAGAGTCTTTATTTTAATTTATTTCAAAAATAAACTTGAAGTTTCCATCAAAATGATTGATTTATGGCTTATGAAGTGATTACAAGTGGATGCATGCGGTTCTCAGCATTTATCAACTGAAGTACTACAATATGACTAAAAATATCAAATAGGTCATCAAATATTTATATGTTGACTTTTGCAACGCATCGTCATTTCCTTGCTGATTATAAGCGTCGGTGGAGTGTAAACTTTATCTAGAGAATAGTATAGTATTGAATCTACAAAGCAAGGGATTATCTGTATATATATATATATATATATATATATATATATATATATATATATATATATATATATATATATATATATATATATATATATATATACTTATATATATATATATATATATATATATATATATATATATATATATATATATATATATATATATATACTTTTAGGGCATAGTTTTCTCTTATACAATTTTCGTTAAAAGCAATTGCCTTAGTGGCATCAAAAAATTTCTTGCAGGCATCTTCATACCATTGGAGTGTTTTCTGATTCACGTTCGTCAATTTCTGGTGAAAAATACGCAGACCTCCTTCTTCCAAAAATCAATAAATGGAAGGAAGTCTGCGTATTTTTCACCAGAAATTGACGAACGAGAATCAGAAAAACTCAGCCAGTATGAAGATACCTGAAGAAATGTATATGTATATGTATATATGTATGTATATATATATATATATATATATATATATATATATATATATATATATATATATATATATATATATATATATATATAGAAGACTTATTTAGATATGAATGAGAATCAGTCTGTTTGTTTTAAGTACTGGAATCATTATTTACATATGAATAATAATCAGTTTGTTTTTTTAAGTACTGGAAATTATCATTATTGAGAAATGAATGATAATCAGTCTGTTTATTGCAAGCTCTGGAAATCATGATTTATAAATGAATGATAATCAGTCTGTTTATTGCAAGCTCTGGAAATCATGATTTATAAATGAATGATAATCAGTCTGTTTGTTTTAAGTACCATAAATCATTATTTAGAAATGAATGATAACCAGTCTGTTTTTTAAGTACTGGAATCATTATTTAGAAATGAATGATAATCAGTCTGTTTATTTTAAGTACCAGAAATCATTATTTAGAAATGAATGATAACCAGTCTGTATTTTTTAAGTATTGGAATCAGTATTTAGAAATTAATGATAATCAGTCTGTTTTTTAAATATTGGAATCAGTATTTAGAAATGAATGACAATCAGTCTGTTTGCTTTAAGCACCAGAAATCAAGTGTAAACTTGTAAAAAAAACTCATGGCTTTTCCTTTTACTAAATTCTACAAAAGAGGATCAGTGATATAGTTTTTTTTTTTTATTTATGACTTCTTGAAAGGAAATCACACTGATATGATAACAAGTGAGTTATCAGTGAAAGAATTTATAAAATATTTGCAAGTGGCGTCAGTGTCCTCAGCAACTTATTAAAAATAGTCAAGTGACTTGTAAAAAAAAATTAAGAAATAATTTATCTGATAGGTTCCAACAATGGAGTTAAGTTCATGTTACGATGAAGACTTTAAAATCATGTCTTGTGTTTGTATGCTGTTACGATTACGGGACGCTCTATGAGCAAGAGCCCGTGCTGACATAAAGTCAGATTAATCAAAATCAACAAAGCTGTTACGAAATATGTCTTAGTTAAATTAATTTCTTCTCGCTCTACCGAGTTTTGAGTGCTCCTAATGGTATTCAGTAGAATGTAGTGGCGTTCCTTAGAAGATGACTTTTGTATTCTTTTACTGATACAGCTATAGATAAGATCCTGTGCTAACAGACAGAACAGTATTTTCCTAGATAACTGTGGTGTGATTTACAGGAAAAATGTTGTGCTGGTCGTGTCGTTATTATTTGATAACACCGCTTAATGATTGTTTTTGTGTTCGTTACGCTACGACACAATAAAAAAGAATCCGGTTCTTTGTATTTTTATGATTTCTGAGCTGAGGAATGATAATAAAATATAAAATATATACACTTGTTCGAAAATTCAAGAGATGTTTTTTCAGACTTCATAAAACTTACAAGAAAAAACTGAGAGGAGACAAATTTGACTTTATCTGTGACTAATCAATCAACAGAACTGAGAAATCTTGATTCTTTTTTTATGTCGTTTCATTATCTCCCCAACAGGAATTCTCTGTAGGAGTCTGCTTCCTTAGTCTCATCATTTAAAAGACCGACCCCGTAGAGGGGTAGTGCCGTCAGTGCACCTCATGCGGTGCACTGTAGGCATTACTGAAGGTTCTTTCCAGTGTGTCTTCGGCCCCTAGCTGCAACCCCTTTCTTTCCTTTTACTGTACCTACTTTCATATTCTCTTTCTTCCATCTTACTTTCCACCCTCTCCTAACAATTGAGTCATAGTGCAATTGCGAGGTTTTCCTCCTGTTACACCTTTCAAACCTTTTACTGTCAATTTCCGTTTCATCGCTGAATGACCTTATAGGTCCCAGTGCTTGGCCTTTTGGCCTAAATTCTACATTCAATTCATTTAAATGACCGAGGTTTGTTTGATAACTATTATGACTGTCTCGGTTTCTCTTCTACACAGCAATAGATGGAAAGCACAAAAGTGGAAAGATTTACAACGTTGGTAAAATTCACTTTAATGGGAAATTTCAGTTGCCAACTAATAACCAAAATAAATTCTGTACAATATCATCACAAAGAAATAAAGAAATCAGAGTTTGGAAACTAGAGGAATTTCACTGATAAATCCAAAAGACATATAGATGTTTTGATGATATGTTTATAGTTGGCGAGAAAATCAATTATTGCGTAATTATGTCAATTATTGATCTGCACAGCTTGGAGATTACAATGTTTTGGGGTCAAAAGTTAGTTTGGCGGCGATTTATTTGTGCAAAAGCTCATTTTTTCATTCATACATTTATTTTACACGAATAAGGGACAAAGCCGTGTGAAAGGTCACAAGGATGATAAAAGCTTGTGTCAAACACCGTCAAAAGATATTGAATTACGAGAAACCTTTGTCACCATGACAATCATTTCTTAAACTTCTTGTCGACAGAGAGACTTAACTTTGGTAAAGCCAGAATGAAGGTCTCCGGATCTTATCTTAAGGAAGCCACACTAGTGGTGAAGATGAGGATTAGATTTAGAAATATGGAAAATGTTTAAACTAGGCGATGTTCGGAACACGTTATTTACAGTGTTACTTGGAGCAGAACAGTAGTTAAAATGAGGTATTGGTTGCCATATATGGAGTGAGTAAAACCAATTCATATATCTGAGGAGAGTAAGTTCTGGAACCAAGAATATGGTAGAAAATGTCAAGACACTGTTGAATTATTTAATCTACAAATTTGTCAAATGATTAGAGGTAGAATTGTATCAAGAAGAGCTTAAAAGCTCAAAGCTTTCTATACTCTTTTTTTAATTATCGCTTGAGAGTTAGCATTAAACATATACATTGTAAAAATCGTACAATAAAAATGGATCAAGGACGAGAAATGGTGAAAAACGAAATCTGGAGAATAAGAACTCGTGTTAATGTGAATACCTGGATTGAAAGAAAAAAAAAACGAAGTATATCTAAAAATATCACTACTGGAAGTGAGGAAAGTTATGTAAACAGGTGAACTGTTACGTCACGAGTTATATGTGCAACGCTGTTAGCAAGATGTCAAAGGAAAGGAGATAAAAAGAAAGAAAGAAGTAGGTATCAGACGGGATTTATAAAACAATAAATGACAATTTTCCTCAAATGATCGATTTTGACATTCAGATATTTAGTATCAATTTATGTGAAAACGTTCCCAAAACTCATAGAAACTGAAATAGACAAGAAATATCACAAAATTTCGAGACATTTTAAGAACTTTAACTTTACCATATGAAAACAAAGCTTCTACACAAGAGCTGAAATTAAATACTTTTTAAGTGGCAACTGCTAATGCACCACTTGAGACTCATGATAATCGTGTATAACTTGCAAAAAAAAAAAGAGAAAATCTTTATTCTGCAACTGGGTCATGTTATGACCACAAGCAAGCTGTAAGGGAAATGAACAATCTCGCCTAAGGGAGTATCATGAAGGTGATAATAATTTTAGAATATGAACTTCAGCTAGAAACAAGTCTCGGTAATGGGAGAGCGGCGGGGAGGGGGGGTGGGGAGGAGGGGGGGAAGACTTGCGAAAACCATCAACAGGATTTCAGCAAACTAAAGAGTGATTTTACCAGTCTTCAGCAACTGCTTATTTTTCTTTTCATCAACAGACTAGCTTTTTCCTACGGCTTCGAGACACGTATCGGAATACCACCACAAAATGAATTGCTGAATAAGACTATATTGTTGCTAAAGTTCTGCTTCTTAAATGTTTAAAGGTCACTGAGCAACAGAGCAAGGGACAGGTCATTGCTTGGAGACCGCACTTACGCAGAATATGATCAGCGCCCGTGCCACTACAGGTTTTCTTGAGTTAGAATTTACTGAAATGCTAAAAAAAATAAATCAAACAATAGGCAGGCCGAATGAAATTATACTTTAGTCTAACATGATCTGTTTATATATATGAATCTGGTATGATAAGTAAACTACATCCAAAAGATTTTGTCTGGTTGAGAATAAAGTTTTAAGGAGAAGACTAGATGTCGGATGGGAGGATAGAGTGAGATATGATGCTATAAGGGAATTATACGAAAGTTCCGTATGTAGCTGAGATATGATGAAGGGAGATGGTGATGGCCTTAACGTGTTCTTCACACTGCCCCAGGGGGAATAGGCAGACTTACTTGGATGAGAACTATGACATGGGAAGCTGGAGATATGTTGATTTGTGTGTGTGTGTGTGTGTGTGTGTGTGTGTGTGTGTGGAAAGGAATGGAATGGACTAAAGAATTTAGGCCAAAGGCCAAGCGCTGGGACCTATGAGGTCATTCAGCGCTGAAAGGGAAACTGAGTGGAAGGTTTGAAAGGTGTAACAGGAGGAAAACCTCGCAGTTGCACTATGAAACAATTGTTAGGAAAGGGTGGATAGCCAGATGGAAGGAAGAGAATATGAATGGAGGTACAGTAAAATGAATGAAAGGGGTTGCAGCTAGGGAGCGAAGGGCGGCTGCAAAGAACCTTAAGTAATGCCTACAGTGCACCGCGTGAGGTGCACTGACAGCACCACCCCTCTACGGAGGTGTATGTATGTGGGGCTGATATCAGTGTGCTCTGTGAAGAGAAAAATATAAATTGTATACAGATGACTAAGAACGTTCTGAATTGAATAAAATCAGTTCTGTATATGGATTTTGTTTTGTTGTTTATCAAAGCTTTTGTTTTCCTCTTTCACTTGTAAGGATTAGTTGAAATGTTGGTCGCACGCATTCAATTACGTCAGTACCTGTCAAACCCTGACATTTTACCGAGGGTCAAGTTTATTTATGCCACGCAAGTAGTCATGAAATTATTATTTGATGTTGTATCACTTCCCTTAGTAAAACGATGTATTTCATATTCACTGCGTTTTCGTTTATATCGTGGGCTGGTCTCATGCATGATCGACCGTGTCATGAGGATATTGTCCAGAATTCAAGAAGTCTGTGGAGTGACTGAAATATTTATTTGCTATGTGTGCGTGAGAGAGAGAGAGAGAGAGAGAGAGAGAGAGAGAGAGAGAGAGAGAGAGAGAGAGCGCAGCACTTACTTAGATATATTGTAATGATCTGAAGTTAAAAATATATCATATATCTTAGACGAAAATGAGAAAGTTAGTCAGCATAAGGGTTTGAGCTGAACACAGACATTCAATACAGCAGTCCTTACTGGGGATTTGGCTAAGAAGAAGAAGAAGAAGAAGAAGAAGAAAAAAAAAGAAGAAGAAGAAGAAAACTGATAACATGGCGGATTGAGCTAAGAAGAAGAAGAAGAAGAAGAAGAAGAAGAAAAAGAACTGATAACATGGCTGGTTTAGCTAAGAAGAAGAGGAAGAAGGACTGATAACATGGCTGAATTCAGAAGGGTCTGACAGTGAGGAAGACACTGATGAACATTCCTAGGTTCATAATCTTATCACTGAATCCTAAGAAAAAAAAAAGGATGCAGATCTTCCTTGTTTACTCCTTCCGCCCTCATTCTTCTGTCCTCTCCAAGTAACAAAAGTTTGTTTCTCGAGATCTATGTTGCCCCTTGGCCCTGCTAATGTTAGTCTCATGGGTGCGTTTTTCCAATTGTGTACTGATGTAAAAATCTTGCACATATCGGGGTCATGTTCCTTGTTTTAGCTATAAAAAAGAGTTATACTAAAATGAACTACTGTATAATAGCAAGTTATCTAATGCAGAACATATGTGGCAATATTTAATTTATTCTTGAATAAAATTAATATTGTTGCTTACTTGTTTGTTCATTTTGGCGTTGGTTCACCTGTCGAATATACTTCGGTATTATAATCCTAGTCTTGGTATTATTGTTTATTATCAGGGCAATATTTCAAGAAAATGTCCAGACACTGATGTATAATATATATATATATATATATATATATATATATATATATATATATATATATATATATATATATATATATATATATATATATGTGTGTGTGTGTGTGTGTGTGTGTGTGTGTGTGTGTGTGTAAGCAACGTGTATGGCCACAAGGAAAGTGAAACAGTAGAGTGCGAGATCTTTCGCCTTTACTCTGAGGCATTGTCTAGCTCTGTTTATAGAACGTTGTTATTCATGTGATAGTAGTTAGGGTCACAGGTACACATACACATACAATACAATACATATATATATATATATATATATATATATATATATATATATATATATATATATATATATATATATATATATATATATATATATATATATATATATATATATATATATATATATACACATATGTAGATATATATATTAAGCCACAAATAACTGCTTAATACCAAATTCATTATATCTGGGGAATAACACATCCAATTCTTAGTATTACAGACTTATCTCTCAGCCTTCATTTTGGAAATGGGTTGACCCGTTAACTTCGAAAAGACAAAAATGCTCATAAACGAAAGCAGAATAAAAAAGCAATTAAGGTATGCCCGACATAGTAAAATTAAGGATATATATATATATATATATATATATATATATATATATATATATATATATATATATATATATATATATATATATATACACATACACATTAAATAAAGAACGAACACGCGATTGAAATAAGTAACTGATATAAAGGAAATGTGCTAAATATGTTAATTTGAAATATCTACTAAAAATGTCTTTTAACTCTTTGTTCTGACGTCATAGGCAGGGCATGCTCTTGTAAAAAAAAAAAAAAACTGTTATTCTGCATTTACTCAAACGGTGACATTTGAGAGCCTATGATCCGACGTGCCTCGTCCCTTTCAGGAATTTTGATTGTCACATGCTGCAAAAATGTTGGGGAATATTAGTGTATGTGTAGATGTAAATACTCGTACAAACTCATTTGCATACGAGTATGTCTCTCACACAGCGTGAAGGTTGCTTTCTTAAAGGTGCCAGATCATATAATAATCCTCGCTATCGCTTCAGGATGGACGTTGCCATGAGAGTACTAAGCTTTCCTTCTAGCTACGTAGTTCATTTTTCTTAGTTTATAGGCATTACTCAATTATTTTTTCATGACTAAGATCATTACAGTAGTATACTACTTTCTGCCTAACGTAAGCATTTTGTGACACGTCCAAACCAATGTATATTTGCTTTTTTCCTCGAAGGAGTTGAAAGTAGACGAAATCATGGAATTGAAAGTAGACGAAATCATAGTTCATCTTTGATATACCTATTAATGGAGTGCGCAAGTCGTTATTCTTCTGTACGTATGGATGAGTCATTGGTTCGCGTATTTTAATCAGCGTTTCCTCCCGAGCGAGAGAGTTCGAAAGAGAAAGAATCCGGATGTAAGTCATTGTCTTTAGGCTAAGGAAAATTTAAAGTTGGAGTTTTGTTGAAGCTATATCCAGAAAACAGCGCTGACATTGATAAGGTGTGAGAGCTACAAATGACAGCAAAATTATTGGAGTTTAAAACCACGGCAGCTATAAATGTTTACAATAAAGGTGCAGGCATGATGTCTACATCATTGCACCTGATGCACAGTTTTAGTGCAGTCTCGTTAATTTTTTATGATGCTGTGGTAGAATATTGTTTAATGTCAATCTGCTTTATTTTTCATTCTATGTTACTGCACCAGCCCAGGAATATTGAATGTTCGCCTTCATTATTCGGTTTATTCTTGCTGGATCCCAACCTTACTATCCTTAATATGCGTGAGAAGTAGGTTTATACACAAACGCATTTACACACTATTTCATACACAGCTTATCAGAAAGAAATGGGTACCTATCAATTGTCTCATCAAAGTTCATGTGACTTTCGACTTAATATTCAGCCCTATCTATGTTCAGCAAAGCATATAGAAATTAACCATTTCATAATTATTTTAACAAATAATGTGTTTTTTATCGATGCAAAAACCACGGTTGTATGACGTCAGATTATGGTATTTAAACAATTAGTGAATCAGATAATCTCTGTTAATCTAGAAACAATGTCACGGAATGTCAATAAAGCAAGCCATGTTCATATTTATCTTAAAAGAGTGAGGTTAACATATACCCACAAGTTATATCTGAGATAACGAATATTTTGCCCATTTAAATGGAGCTTATAGGTAATCAGAAAGACGTTGAAACTATCGCTACCTGGTCTTGCGATTAGTAAATAGAATAAGTAAATCTAAGGAAACAATAGCGATGAAATTTGTATTTTGTCAATTCACAATTTTTCTTTACGAATAAATTCGAAGTGTGCCAGACATATTTTAGGACTGGATAGTCCATGATTTCATATGAACAAAACTAAAATTCGCGACGCATTTGATATCAAATAATCCAAGATCTGTTTAGTGTGAGTAAATTCGAAATTAGGCGGGCATGGCGTGGTACTGAATAATAATCCAAGACGTGTATTTCGCAAGAATAAACTCAGCATTAATCAGAAGAATTTTATATTCAACAGTCCAAGATCTATTATATTCCTAATAATGTCATAGGCAAGATGGATCCATATTCCCGACAGGAGCAGAACTGTTTGTTGTTATTCCCACAAGCTATTAAAAGGCATGAAATCTTCTTTGGTGCTTGTAAGCTGCGTGGAGTCTTTGGAAGGGCTCACTGCGCGGCGCTCAGGCGGGCGAAGGTTGGAGAGAAGAGGCGTCTCTGGTGCAGCAGTTGCTTTTCAGTCTTTTTAATGGCTTTCCTAGTCAGGTGCAATCAGCCCACGTTTTCTTTAATAGTTTGCCCGGGACATGTCCTTCGATTTGCTTTTGTGCTAATAAGTGGGCAGTATATTTTGAAAAATGGATGCATGATGTAGTTTATACCGATATACTTTTTTTTTACTTTTTGAATTCAGGCAAGATCACCTGCTGGCAATCAATATCCGATTCACTCGACAGAGATCAGCCTTGGCGCTCATCTGGGAAGAGCAATGAATGAGAGCCCTCTAGATGAACGCAGTTTTGAATTTTTTCGGTCTCTTTAGGACAACATCCTCACCACTCAAGTAGCACTTGTTTTACTTATACACGTGAAACTGCCTACTTACTTTTATCATACAGACGAACAAACTACTGCGTTGGTGTGGCCTAATTCAAAATTGTTGTCCTTGTCAAACTCTCTAACGAAACTCATCGGTCTAGTTAAGGGTGTTAACTGTTAGTAGTTTCAAGTTCAGGCTCAGGGTTGTGGCTTTGCCTTTTCAACGGCGCTTCACAGCAGCCTGCCGATGTGACGTGTTTTCTAGAATATTTGATATATTCGAGAATTCTGATAGCTTGGGATAAGCCTAATGAAATTTAAAGGAAATTCCTCAAGTGATCGAGTTAACTTGTCACTAGGACTTGCAGATTTACTCTTGATTTTTGCAGAAACTGCTTTTATCCGGTGATTCTATCAGAGCTGCATTACTCACGTTTTGTAAGCTATAATTGTATAAGGTCGAGAATCCCAGCAGTTTTAATGCCTGCTTTGTCTGAAATTACCTGTCCCATTCATTCTTTTGAACTTCATGTGGATGAGTGACAATATTTTTGCATAGTACCATAGTTTTTGTAAACAGACTATTACGAAAAGTAATTAGTACTATGTAAAGATATATTTTTAACTTTAAATTTTTTTTCATATGCTGGTTTTACGTGGCAATTATTTCCATTATACTTTCATAAAGATATAGCATAAAACACTATATTCCTCCCTAACGCTAATCAATGACTGTACGTAGCATGGATGGCATTTCATCTTTATGATATGATTAACAGACGACTCTCTATGCTTGAACAATTTTAGATTTAATGAAAAGTTTATATGCTATTCTTTATTGTCCACACCATTGCAACCCCTTCATTCGCATGACTTTGAATGAAATGTGGGCGCACGGAGAGGAAGTTGCGCAATTATAAGCTTCATAATCCCTGGCACTGAGAGGGAGGTTGATTTGGAGGTAACAAATTAATTTCGCCTGTATTTCCCACTGACCTTTCATCTGCTGAAAATGGAGAGCTGATTGATAGGCATCGGACTTTCCCATTATGCAAGCGAAAGTTCATCGGAGTTACGAGAAGCGTAGGAGGAGGGTAAGAGGTGAGCGCGCGTAGGTATCGGTCAAATGGCGATGATGTGGGAGGCAGTTAGTGAGTGATGCGGGGGCGGGAGATGGGAGGGGGAGGGAACGCAGGCGGAAGTATTTCCAAGTTGCATTTTATTCTTATGACGCATCTTTGACTTATACGGACCGCTTGTAGGCAAAAGAAGTCATTGTTAACATAAGAGCAGCTTAAATAACTTTTTTCCTTGACGTATTAAGATACGGTGTGTCATCCCTTTGAAACCTTTTTTTGCTACAGATTTGAAGCCAATTCTCGATCACGACTTACGTTTTGGCATTCTCGAGCTTGTCTTCCTTTATCTGCCAGTCATTTACTTCCCAGTTACTTCTAGCAGAAACATGATTAACTTTGCCCTCAAAACAGCTTTCTGAAAAGTTGAGAATAATTTTTTAAAGTTGTCATGATTTAACGATCTTAAACGGAGTTGAGTGATGGGACATTTTTTTTTTCACAAAACCTTGCTAGAATGTTCTCCCTCGAAGAATGTTAATTGCTTGTTGAGGGTAGGTATGATAAAATAGTGACAGTACAAGATTGAGAATATTCCTTTTTAGGGACCTGAATAGTTCATAACTCACCATTGTCAAGAACTTGGAGTCTTTATTTTCTAGAAACTGTAGATTTCTTACTTGCAAAAACCAAGAAATCATCATTCTAGGAACCCGTTACGTCATTTCTTGCTGGAAACAGTTGGATTCAATTTGCAAGTTCTTAGGGGGTCTTCCATTTAAAAAAAAAAATTACAAAGCGTAATTTTTAAGACTTCAGAAAGCTGCGGTTTTCGAGAACTCAAAAAGTTTTTTTTTTTATAAGAATCAGAGTCTTCATTACCTTTTCCTCGTAAATCTCTAATTTAATTTTCAGCTTTCTTATCCTGATCTGTTTGACTGAAGAAAGAAAGAAAATAAATGAAGACATAATGCACCGGTGTGCAAGTCTGATATTTATTGTAGTCCTTTCTGTCGGATTTCCTTTGATAGTTTCCAGGAACCGTCTTTTTCCAAAGTCAGTTCAAATGAAAATTTTAAATCTAATAATTAAAGGTGGTATGCTATCAATAAGTTTCTAATGATCTAAAAATCAGAGTATCATTATTATTATTGCTGTTATTTACACATCCTAGATAAAGAGTGGCTTTCTCATTTTCTAATTCAGTGTATCTATCTGTACATCTTGGACTGACTGATCTTTAATCTTTCAGCTCACCTCCGACCTTAGATGCTTCTTTCAAGTGAATACTCTCATCGTTTACCCTTATTTTCTGCTTATGAGTATTGTTAGAAAATAACTGGCCCACGCCCTGGCTACACGGGCTCTGTGCGACTGTAAGTGCGCTCTTGAACTTTGTTATGTATTTTTAGAGATATAACTTTTTAACCTTTTGATTACTGCGTGTTTAGAGTTAATCCTTTAAAAGTTTTTTTTTTGCAACGAGATTAAAAAACATTGATTGCCTTTCATCTCTTTCGTCAACATTTTGTGAACGGTTTTACACCCCATATCAAAGTTGCGTTGCTTCCAGATTTTTCAGGCTTAAACCCACATTAGGCTCACTCTGTCGTGAAGCGTCACCCAAAGTGATTTTGCTCTTTCGTGACTTTGGTTTGAAATTCCCCTCTTACATTCCAGGCGTTGATCTGTCATTTTTTTCTTGACTAAAGTCTGCATTAAACCTAAGCTATCTTGTGAATTTAAGTCTTCAAATTCCCTGCTCCTGTTAAACTTATTTACGTGTTATTCCTGCTGAGTAAACATCCACACGTTATCATCACCCAATTAGACACTAAACGGAACCTCAAGTGCATCATCTCTGCATGGGGCAGCCTGTCTCTGCCTTTACGGGATAGGATTTTCTTTATATATTTTATATTAATAATGTTATGGATTTCTTTTTTTCAACCAAATTCTTTAAGAATCACTAATATGATTTTTTTTTCTTAAAGCAATACCTTGATGTAGTGCTTTATCCCTATCGCGGCTTGCTTAGTTTAAAAGAAGAATTACTATAAGTTTTCATGGCACCCATTTGTTTCTTACTCTTTCCTTTATAGGCCTATCTCTTCTGGTGCTGCTATAGTATGATATCTACCGAGTTATTTATTTACTTCCTCAAACTATATATAAAACTATTTGATCCCCCAGGGGCTAGTACTAAACACGGCGAAACAGTGACTCACCTACACTTTCGCCTTGTTTAGTACTAGCCACTGAGGGATCAAATGTAGAAAATGGGTGGTAGATATCATACTATAGTAGTACCTCTTTTCTTTTATATGCCTACTTAGCACCAAAATCTTATTTTTCGTGGACATCAAAACCAAAAATTTTTCAAGACACCTCCATTTCCTATCTCGTAGCCTGACGAAAATACTACGTTAATATTTATATCAGCAAATCAATTAGCAACTCAGCAGAAACTGCTCTTATTAACGGTAGTATTTTTCTGTTGATGGTTTTATTTTTAAATGCCAAGCTGAATGTCATTAGGAGTTAAATATCACACCTGGCCTTCAGCGCTCACTCTTTTAATGCGCTGCATAACTTATCTGTATTTGACCTAACATATGGATTGGTTGAGCTTCTATTCATCAAACCATTTCAACCATGAAGGTGTTATACAACCAAGAAGTCGTGAGACATCTTCAGTTTTGCAACTAATATTAACTATTTTTTTTTATTCAGTAGATGAAGCCTATTCACGTGGAACAATCCCACGGGGCCATTGACTTGAAATTCAAGCTTCCAAAGAATATGTTGGTTTCAACCTCCCGTCGCAGACCCCACACCGCGGCAGTAACTGATCATGATACAGAGCCGGTGATTTTTCATCGTCCTGGGCGAGGCGCGAACTCGTGACATCTGAGTGGCATTCCAAGACACTAACCACTATACCAGCGACCAGTACTTGGTGCACGTTTCGGCGACCAGCTGTTAAAAGACGCCAGAAAATTATGATTCATCCCGTCTGTTATTGTTTCACATTCTCGGTGTTCTGAGAAAAGGTGGATTTCAGGTGTTCCGTCGAATTACAACTTTTATTATCTGTCGTCACACCTGTGCTAAGTGACCTTCTGATTCTGTGCTCTGGCAGTTTCTGAGCTGAAACAGTTTATTTAAAATTTGGAAAACGATAGAAAGTAAATTAATTGTTTTATTTGCTAATTATACTGTGCGCTGAATGAGTAATATATTTTCATGGAAGTCGGATTAGTTAGGATAGAATTTTCGTGCACTGTTAAAGTGGAAATAACATTCCATAAAAAAAATGTAAAATTCCTGAAACAGAACTTGCTTTTTTTTTTTTAAAGAAACCCTTTGTTAGTGGGTATGAAACATGAAAAATACATAAGAAACCAAACTGACGATTTAATTTTCCAAAAAATAAAATGATAGAAAATACTTTCTAATTCGCAATTTACAACAGAAAAGTTTCCACGCATCCTAATCACTTGAGGTAGGTAGGTGTCAGTTTGGCCTCAATCCCCCACGAAAATAGATCTCATTTGCAATCCTTTTCACAGCGTACCTGAGTTACTAGTATAGATAATTAGTATTTGATCTTTTATAACGAAGTAGTCATTAACCAGTCCTGCTACAGCCCGCCAAACAATAGACGGCAAGCAAAAGTCTGTCCATTCTACAGGCGGGAGTAAATTTGGGCGGACAGTCCTCTCCGTCGAACTCCCTCCGTCACCGCACAGCTTTAAAAGCAACCATTGTTTTTCCACCTTTGATATTTCAGAGTTCTGGCTCAGAATAGGTTGTCAATGCGCGTGTTAGTCATTAAAAGGGGACAATAATAGTGCGAAAATATTTTTGTTTATCGCTAATGCACGCGCACAACTTACTCTTGCAAAAACATCCTCGGCACTTGAGCAAGTGGGGGAAAAATGGCAGACGGGAACAATGTTGCTTGCAGACTGCATAACAAAAAATACCAAGAAGTTGACTGGCTTGATTTCAGGGGTGATCAGAATGAACTATCTGAATGATACGATACTACGAAACTTTGGGGACCGTAAATATAACTCCCTAGAAGGATGGAAAGGTCTGTTAGGGGGGCGTACTGTTTTGCGACAAAACTATTAGCATATGTGACTCAGCAAACAAACTAGAACTGAGTTGTGTGGTGTGAGTTTGAGAGAGCGAAAGCTTTGTAAAAATAAGTTCAGGCTCTCCTCTTTTCTATTGTGCTGAATGTCTCTAGTGTACTCTTTTTGCTTCCAGGCTGATCTCTACATCTCAGTGTGTCGGTGACCCATCCATCACAATAAAACTTGAGGTTAACTTGTTTCTTTTTTCAGTCTGCTGAACACATCGTGAGCGCACAGACGTAGAGATTATATTGCAATGACGGAAATTAGCTCTTTTAATTCCTCATACAAGCCCCAGGTTTTACGAAGGTTTTTCAACGAATTAGTAAGACACGCTAACGAATTTCAGTCATGTACATTGTCTGTCGTAGATATCTTGAAAGCAACGAAAAGGTCCCTTACAAATTCTGTCGCTTACTCTGTATTACTGGGATATCTATGAAGCATTGTAAGAAGCCCTTTCTCTTTGTTAACGAAGCGGTAGTTGATTTATATTTCAGCAGTGTAAGATATTTGAGTTTTATTATTCAGAGATGTAATCAGGTACTGTGACTGCTACATGCAGTACTGATTGCTTGTGCATTTTCCAGTCGTTCTTTGCAAGCGTAACTTTTAACAGGGTAGAATAGAATATAGAATTTAGGCCAACGGCCAAGCACTGAGACCTATGCGGTCATTCAGCGCTGAAAGTGAAATTGATAGTAAGAAGGTTTGAAAGGTGTAACAGGAGGAAAACCTCGCAGTTGCACTACGAAACACTTGTTCGAGAGGGTGGAACGTGGGATGGAAGAAAGAGAATATGAACGGAGGTATAGTAAAAGGAACGAAAGCGGTTGCAGCTAGGGGCCGAAGGGAAGCTGCAAAGACTCTTAAGTAATGCCTACAGTGCACCACGTGAGGTGAACTGACTGCATTAATCCCCCTACTGAGAACTTTTAATAAAACCTGATGCAAATAGCACAAAGTAGCCTTTATAATCTCTAACTCCTAACATTTAATCAACAGTGAAAAATACCGTTGCCTCACGGAATCCCATAAAAGCGAAGCTAAATAGCTTGGGCAAGATCAGTACAGCTGCCACTCTTGTGATTTCAAGAAGAACGATGTTTAAACACCTGTGTCGCCGCCCTATCACTGCAGCTTTAAAGATTCTTGTAGTTGTTGAAACACAGACTTGGTTAATTGTCAAACCCGGACTTAACACAGTAGCCACCAACCTACCACTAGACCTTTAAAGATTCTTTGGTTCATTAAACACACCTCGGCCAAAGTGCCCAATTTTGAATTTAATCTCGCTGTCAGTAGCAGATCCTCAAAGTTGGTGCATTTCGTTGATCAAGAACAAAGCTTTGGAATTTGAGCGTAATTCAGCTGTCACCAGCCCGGAATTACAGCGGCATTAGTAGCCATTGACGTTACGGTGCCAGATAACAAAAATAAATCAGTCAACCATCTCTACAGCTTTAACCACAAGTCTTCTCTCAGACGTTTTGTTTTTATCTTCCAAGGTGGGATGCGTATTCAACAATAACACCTCTGAATCACCAATAAATACACAAACGCAAAGTATACACACACATATATATATATATATATATATATATATATATATATATATATATATATATATATATATATATATATATATATATATATATATATATCTTGCATATACCTCTCTCTCTCTCTCTCTATATATATACAGTATATATATATATATATATATATATATATATATATATATATATATATATATATATATATATATATATTTGTGTATATATATACATATGTACATATACATACATATGTATATATATAATTTATACATATATATGTACATCTGCTATACATACAGATATGTGTATGTATGTATGTGTATATATCAGGAGATTGTAACGTCACAAAAAAAAAACAAGGTCATGGGATCCTTGGGGAAAAAGTCTAAGAAAGCGATCCACAGCTTAGTGGCAGCGGGAGCGAAACAATAATCAAACCAAGCCCTTCAAGGAATGCTCATCACTACTGAATAAATGTGGGAAGCTGTTACCTGGTAGGTGTTTCACTAATGAGGAATTCAGCAAGGAGTCTCTGACGCCAGTTGAAGATGAAATTTGTATAAAATGATCCCTGCTCTAAGATCTCCGCCGCATGTTAGGTTATTGAACGAAGATGAAATATTAAAGAATCGATTTTCAGGAACTGTTAAGATGTCTTTAGCGCGATGATTTATCCTTTATTGCTTTAATTAACCTGCATAAGATATGGAAGCGTAAACTTTCACGTTTCAATATACGAAAACAATAACTTGAAATGTTTTATTATATTTTTTTTTTATAAATGAACAACGCCCACTTAGTAGAAATGAACAATATCTCTTCTAAGGAGAAGTGATAACTTTTCTAAGTTATCACTTTTTGTTTTATAAGTTATCAACCTTTCTTTTATAAGCTGATAAAGCCCTTAAGTACAAATGTTTTCTGCTCGGGTATATGTTTTCTTTAAGCGTAACTGGGTTGGTCTGTACAGTTGCAGTTTCTGTGATGCGTTTAGTGTTTATACTTACGTGAATTTGTAATTAATAAATCTTGAATTTGACGTCCGTTAATTTACACACACACACATTATTTAGATATAAATATACATGTGTATATATACACATACATTATATATATACATATTTATAGACAATATATATATATATATATATATATATATATATATATATATATATATAGATAGATAGATAGATAGATAGATAAATAGCGTTATTTTTCCCCACATTTAAACCTACATAAATGAGCTTTGATGATGATATTAGGAGAAATAAAACACATCTTGATTGTATTAATTTCATTGAAAAATCTCAACACAGGTGAACCCTTTGCAGGACGAAAGTCTTTAAGAAGAAACAAATGCTTATAATACAAAATAACATGAGAAACATTTTCTCATTATTAGTTTTGCATTATAATCATGTTTACCTTAGGGAAGCACGGAAGTAATTAGGTGAATCCATGCTTGTGTCCATTTGACTTTTGTGAATAACACAAGCCCGAGTTAGAAGGATACGAGACATTTTATAAAGCACAGTGGATAAAATTAGAATGGTCTATAATGGAAAACTGCAGTATCTGCAAAATTTTCGAAACTGAGACATGCCACCTATCGGGCTCGTGAAACACTAATACACAAGTTACTGCAGTTTCAGAATGATTCTTCAGTGCTTTATTTAAGGGGTCCCATTTGCAGTATCTGCAAAATCAGTAGTAAGACAAGGGAAAACTGCAGTATCTACCATTTCTGTTTTGTGTTTTTGCAGATATTGCAGTCTTCCATTGGAGGGCAGAATACAAATTAAAATGAAAGAAAACAAACAAACAAATAAACAAGAATTTCACGAACGAAAGGATTTTATTGGCCTTCATTAAATTAGTATATAGTTCCTCGCCAAGGCGATTTGCATACAAATGAGCTAATAATGACAAACATCGAAAGCAGATCGAAAGAGCTGGAAGAATCTCGGTCAACACAGACTTTTAGAATAATTAGGAAAAGGTAATAATTTTTTCCATCTCCGAATATGAATTTTCCATAATGCATTTTTCTATTGAGTTCACTCTCACTTCATGTTATCATGTTTTGTCACGTTAATTATGTATTTTCATTAATTAAGTTTAACTGAAACTGCATATTTAGAGTCCATTCCAGTACACACCATCACAGCGCAAGGTTTTAAATCTTCCTTGTAAAAGTCAAACTATTATTTGTGGCTGACACCAAATTCTATATTGAACCCTGGAATACCGAAAAAAAAGTTATAACAATATAGCTTTTGTTTCAGAGTGGCATATTCACATGAAAGATATGAATAAACCCAGTTTATTTGTTCGAGGAATTTCTGACAAGCACAAAAGGTTTTTTATTTCCGTTTCGTCCATTCTCATTACCGTCAGGATTCTCGTATCAAAAATGAATATGAATTTTGATATGTATTGCCATGTTAACAATGAATGGAAGAGAGGAATAGTTTTATTTAAAAGTTATCAATTATTAGTTAAAGACTATTAATTTGGAATTGGCTGATGAAATAAAATATGAAGCAAATCAGTCCAGTTCTCTTCGATACTCTACTGAAGCCTGGTATAGAAAATTTGATTATCCTTCTGTAAAATATGCCAGAGAATCGTAAACAAAACAATCAATTCTTCTATAAAATTTCGTGGGGGTAAGGAACCACAAAATGTTGGACGGAAGCAGATTCATCGTTTTTGATTGTGTTGGGAATATGAATATTCATGGAACTGGAATTTCTTTTAGAGGTGAGTCCCAATATTTTTCCTCACAATTCTTTTCTTGTATATCCGGGGTATAGAAGAGCATTGTTCTTGTTTAAGAATTTCTTATGACATATATATATATATATATATATATATATATATATATATATATATATATGTGTGTGTGTGTGTGTGTGTGTGTATGTATATATATGTATGTATATATATATATATATATATATATATATATATATATATATATATATATATATATATATATATATATATATATATATGTATATATATATATATATATGTATATATATATATATATATATATATATATATATATATATATATATATATATATATATATATATATATATATATATATATATATATATATATATGCATGTATAATAAATAAAGTGACAACATATCTGGCTCTTAGATCAGACTTGACAGGCCGTTTTAAAAATCTCCCATAGTGTCTATCAAAACATTAACTTCAGAGTCAGTCGTTATGACGATTTTTTTTTCTTAACCGTTTTAGCACCTGTCCAGAATGTCACACAGGCTGTTCTCGTTAGTCATCTGTCATGGCCTCTCCTTGTCCTGGCATTCCAAGCCTTCAAGATGGTTCCTGGTTCCTAAGCGTTCACTCCACAAACACAGTTGCGGGCACACTACACTATTCGCGTGAGATGCATTTTTTTTTTTAACTTGATACATTCTTAATTTATACCCTTTCTCTTTCATACTTTTTATTAATTTTTTTTTAACTGAACTCCGTTATTTTTTTTTTCTTTTTACAAATTTAAACGTCTTTAGCTTTACTTTGTTTAAGATTACATCAAACTTTATTTTAATCCTTGCCCAATGTCCTTTTCTACAGCAAGAAAGCATAAAAAGTTAGTGATTTTTCTAAACTAATTATTACAAAAATTGTCAATAAATTTCTACAGATGCAACAAGAGATTCACGTATCGATTCTTCTCCTCTTAAACAGTTCCTCTTACCTGTCAAAGTGACTCACCTCCTCTGTGCCATTAACACCTCTTCCTTTGTAGTTCTTAACTATGTTCTTCTCATAGGATTTGCAGTGACCTTTAACTTTCTCCTTTACAACGACTTAGTTCTCGGGAAGAGTTTGCACTGACCGTCTTTTCGTTCTTTTTAATTTACCTTTCATCTTTTCTTCTTCTAATACTTTATCTTCACACTCGAGGCTCCTTATCTTCCCTTAATTATCCTCCCGAGGCCCTCCAAGTCCTCTATTTCCATCTAATCTCATTCCCCTAACTTGGCCTTTCCTGAGAGAGAGAGAGAGAGAGAGAGAGAGAGAGAGAGAGAGAGAGAGAGAGAGAGAGAGAGAAGATAACGAGCACTTCGTGAGAGAAACCTCTTGCCCGAACCAGCAAAAAAAAAAAGGTGCCAAGTTAGTAAAAGACCTTGATTCAGATTTTTTGGTATTTCCTGTCTCATCTACGCAGTACCACATACCAGGAAAGTGTGGTATGTAACTCTCTAGTACAATTTATTATTTGTGGGACTGGGCTAAAATTTTGCAGCCTTGCCATGTTTTGTATTCGCTTGAAAGATCAGCGGTAATATGATAACAGCCACATAATTAGCGTATCAAGGCGTTCTTGAAAAATCAGTGGTGACGGGTACATAACGGACTGAGTCGAGATAAATGACCGACTGTCAGTGAGGATAAATTCATCTTTGTTTCTGTTTCTTCCTTTTAAGTTTTCTGTAAAATGATTGAGATGGCTATTTGTCTGTCCGTCCGCCCTCAGATCTTAAAAACTACTGAGGCTAGAGGGCTGCAAATTGGTATGTTGATCATCCACCCTCCAATCATCAAACATGCCAAACTGCAGCCCACTAGCCTCAGTAGTTTTTATTTTATTTAAGGTGAAAGTTAGCCATGATCTTGCGTCTGGCACCGCTGTAGGTGCCAACAACCCAAGCCACCACCGGGCTCTGGCTGAAAGTTTCACGGGCCGCAGCTGAGAGTTTCATGAGCCGTAGCTGAGAGTTTCATACAGCATTATACGCTATACAGAAAACACGATAGCGCCGAAGAAACTTCGGGGAATTTTTTATTTGTTTGTAATGTCCCACTTCCCCGAAGGCGACCTGAAAGAGCCGCAGACTTACTCGTCATGTACACAATAATGCAAGGACATTCTGAGATTTATGCAGCGTGCTCTATATATTAATTGTCATATCCACGCTGTCATAACACTCGGAGATTAACTAAGTCTTTCATTTTCTCCTGAAAGACTTGATGTTTTCAGTCCTCCTGATACCAAGTGGGAGTTTATTGTACAGTCTTGGAGCGGCAAAATTCAAGGCTATCTTTACTTTTTCAGAGTAAAGGAATCTCGTTATGTTTGGACTCGAGACATGCTTCTGCAATTTAAGTCTAATACAGATAATACTGCATATGACATGCGCACTTGAAAATGTAAACATTTTAAGCTGTGGATGAAAGTCTCTCATTGGTTACTCATTAATATCAAAAGAGCCCGATTCATCGGATTTATAAGATATCATTAAAATTATTTCATACATTGCATGTTTACACTCGACATTTATTGCAGTAGTTTATCAATGAATATCTGCGAATATTGACCTCAATCTCTGGGTGAAAATTTCACACTAAGATGCTTGGAAACCTCGTTCACAATCCGTAACAGACTTTGCGCGTTGTCATCTTTGAAGGAGGAGAACGATTAGAGTTAAGAAAGGTGAAATGTAGAACAAGGAAGAGGGAATCTGATCTGACCCACTGCTGACCTCAGTTTCTAGCCAGTCGTGACCTGTATCCTCAGAAAAGTCCTCAGAAAAGTCCCCATCCTCGTCATAGAGGACGGTAGGTCTAAGGACAAACCAAGGACGCTCTCCGTTTTCGGACGACTCCGCGGGGGCACCCGTGAAAGAATCATCAGGCTGGAAATGACTATAATCTATTACACTGCCAGCTGGTGCTATGCTGCTGCCGTCAGTCAGTGTCACGTGATTCAGAGGACGTTCTTCGTATCCCAAAGGACCTGATTGTCGTCGGAGATCCGGTCGCCCGTTGTGGTATGATGAAGTCGTGCGTACCTGCGAAGTCAAAGTCATGCCGTCAGCGTCTACAGACAGTGTTACAGGATGTCACTGATGTCATGAGACAGTCACGGTGTGGTCAGTACTGTATAAGTCGACTGCCTTTTCTAAGTAATAGTATGAATGTCATAATGAGTTGATCACTGAGTCGACTGTTTTTTTCTAAGAAATAGTAGGACTGTCATTATCAGTTTATCATATGTGAGAGTAAGTGTGAATTCACTCTGATACGGCAGGGGCCAAGGGTATGCACTTAAACGCACTGGTGGAAGATTGATTCTGGAACAGTTATTTTTTTAGAGAAAAAACAAAATATCTATAAAAGACATGCAAATAAGAATTTACTTAAGCAATAAAAAAAACATTCATTTTGACAGGCTAGTTCTTACATCAAATTATAACATTTAATGCACATTTATGCTTTATGGCCATGTAATAAGAGAGGAGGTAGAACCAATCAAGAGCGCTAAGAACATGCCAGTGATGGGGGGGAGGAGCGTGGGGCGTCAACGGATCAGATGGATGGATGTGGTGCGGAGGGATATGGGTGAGGTGGGACTGGGGGAGGAGGATGCAAAGAATAGAAATACATGGAGAAAGTTGACTCAAGGAATAGAAATAGATGGAGAAAGTTGACTCAAGGAATAGAAATAGATGGAGAAAGTTGACTCAAGGAATAGAAATAGATGGAGAAAGTTGACTCAAGGAATAGAAATAGATGGAGAAAGTTGACTCAAGGAATAGAAATAGATGGAGAAAGTTGACTCAAGTTAGATGGAGAAAGTTGACTCAAGGAATAGAAATAGATGGAGAAAGTTGACTCAAGGAATAGAAATAGATGGAGAAAGTTGACTCAAGGAATAGAAATAGATGGAGAAAGTTGACTCAAGGAATAGAAATAGACGGAGAAAGTTGACTCGAGCGGCCGACCCTGCTATACGGTGGGATTAATAAGGTCGAAAGAAGAAGAAGAAGAAAAAAGAAGAAGAAGAAGAAGAAGAAGAAGAAGAAGAAGAAGAAGAAGAAGAAGAAGAAGAAGAAGCATATTTATGCTTGATGAAAAATCACCTGATGACAACTATTTCCATCGAATGAAAACATACGGGTGATTTTAAAGAAACTAATCAAATATCCATAAATAAATATTTATTCGTAATCCTGTGCCACTGAAGACACCAAATTTAAGGAGAGCAAAATTCCCAATACAAGTTGATGTAATACTTAATAATAGTTTATTTTAACATATGTATCGGAAGAGTTCCAACCCCGGCAAAGTTATGCAATGAAGAAAAAGGTTCTAAGAAAAAAAAAAAAGAAACTACTGTGCCATACTATTAGTGAACATGACGTCGAAGAAAAGAAAATCAGATATTTATATGAGAGAGAAAGTATCTATACAAAAAATTCAAAATAACTTACGTGGTACGCTGATAATAAATTAATACATGAAATAAAAACTAGAAAAGGCAACAGCTGTCTTCGATATATTCTACAATTTGCACATGTACTAGACGCAATATAAATATAAAGGTACCGTTCATACACATATACAAATTCCGCATGGAAACATTCGAACACAGTACTCGGCCACACATACAGAGTACTGTATACTATGGTAAACAGCATTCAGTTCTTTATGTAGTGTGCTGAAATTGTATGTCCAATGTAACAGTAAAACAATACACACACACACACACATATATATATATATAAAACAATACACACACACATTGTATATATATATATATAATTATAATATATTTATTTATTATTTAAAAGCCATTTATAAATATATTACACATACATATTGTAAACATATAGATATGCATAATTGTAATTAATTTATTTCTTATTTAAAATATATATTTTAAACAGATTGCAATGGAACTGAAACAAGGATATATATATATATATATATATATATATATATATATATATATATATATATATATATATATATATATATATATATATATATATATATATATATATATATATATATATATATATATATATATATATATATATATATCTATATATCACTTTCAGAGGCAGCAATAATTGCAAGCTGTTTGAAGTGACTGTCAAACAAGACACAATCAAAAGACAGGCGTGTTTGTATGCATGCGTGTATACCCTGTATATATGAAAGATAAGGAAGTTATGTCTAAAAAAAAAAAAACTCATAATCAATTTCTTGACCTTACAGGGGGAAAAATTCTCCCTTTTTTTCCCAGAAAATTCTAGATTTTAGAACGTCTGAATTCCGTATACCAAAAAAACTCATATGAATAGATGAGTGTGCATGCTCATGTACGTATTCTTTGTAGGTATGCCTTGTATGAATACATGTGTATGTATGAGAGAGACTCACAGGAATTCACTCGGTAAATTCACTCAGCGCCTTACATTCTGCGAAGAGCCTGCGAAGACGCAGGTCACTGGGAGAGGGAAGTCGAAGATGAAAGGGCGTGGCTGTGGATCTTGCGGGTGGAAGGCGATCAACGGGCGGGGCTGCAGGAGTGGGCGGCATCCTTTCACGCGGGCTAGTGGGCTATGGGAGAAAATAATAATAATAATAATAATAATAATAATAATAATAATAATAATAATAATAATAAGAAGAAGAAGAAGAAGAACAAGAAGAAGAAGAATTTAAAATAAATAAATACTCGAAGGAATCTTCATTAAGTTCCATCTGGATGTTTGAAGAATGTGGTGATAATCTTTTACTATATTCAAAATATTTATATAAACATATATTTTAAACATACAATATATACTGTATATATATATATACATACATATATATATATATATATATATATATATATATATATATATATATATATATATATATATATATATATATATATATATAATATATTATATATATATATATATATATATACTATACTGAGAGAAAGAGAGAGTATCAATCAAATCAGTACAGAACAAAAATCGAAAAGATTTTACTATGACGTTCTCGTCATAATAAAAGTCATTCTATATCCTTTGAGATATTTTCTTAAATTAGCGACTTCCTTTAGTTAGGAAGGCAACGACCGAAAGTCATGAGAGAGAGAGAGAGAGAGAGAGAGAGAGAGAGAGAGAGAGAGAGAGAGAGAGAGAGAGAGCATTGTATGATTGAGTTACTGATTCCTACATCTTATTACTAGAAAAAAAATTCTATACACAAGTCACGGGGACAGAGAAACTCTTGTAATTTTGCCGGGAGAGGTCACACCGAGTTACCAATATTGGAAGCAACTAAGTGGGACTTGAACTTCTCCACAAACATTATCTGCTCCGTGCAAAGTCTGTAGGTAAAATGCTAAGATATGCCTCGAAGCGTCTCGCGTAGGATCATATTCGGGACTGGGCATGCCGAAGCATCGCAATAAGCCCTTACGTAAGTGAAGACAACTGATGAAGATGTAATGCCATCGCTAAGTAAGTCAAGCGCGGGAGTTTCTGTACTAAGAGAATTAAACCTACATCTTTCAGGGTTTATAGCCGAAATATGTCAAAGGGCTACCAATAACAAGAAGGATTTATCAGTCTGGTGTTTTCATATCGTTTTGGAGCAAGCAGAAAATGGCCTTTGTCTCAAATGAACACAAAACTCGCAACTGAAAAGCTGAATCATTTAAACTATTAAATCCGACCATCTCTGTTTAGTACTAAGACTCCTTAAACTACTAAGACTGTCTTGTATTTTTGCAATGAAGGGAAAAATTTTTGAAACTGGGCGGTAAGATTTGGCAACGAAAGTGAATTAAATTGTTAAACAAATAAGCAAGAACTAACTCATAAACCCAGGTACTAAAGATTTCAGGGAAAAGTTGTCAAGATTATCAGAATTCAGGACTCTTGGTTGAATTTGCTAAATACTACAAGAGAGAGAGAGAGAGAGAGAGAGAGAGAGAGAGAGAGAGAGAGAGAGAGAGAGAGGACAAAAATCTTACAATCTAACATTTTGAACAATAAAGACACCATTATTAAAACTTCAAAATACAACAGGTTGGCTGAATCACAAAAGAGACTTTCAGTACAGAAATGCTTGACAATGTTGAAAACATGGGCTTTAAAAGCAGAAAAAACAGAAGAAAATAAAGTAAAAAAGGAAAGCTATGACTTTCACAAATAAAATTTACAACTGTTGGTATGAAATCAGGATGTCTGATGTTCTGAAAATGCGAACGAGCATTTGCCTGATATATGAAATAAGTAAGCATCTTTGATATAGTGTTTGCATCTAGAGACACTGGATCCTCAATAAATTCTCGACTTACGAAGAAATGCATACGACACTTCAAAAGCAAGTTAGCTAATACGGAAGGGATATAAAGAAAAAAGAAAAATTACAGGAGAAAAAAGCCATGAATATTTCTTTGATTTATCTAAAGGCAAAAGGAAAATGAAGGATCAAAATTAAGAACTTCCTGGCAGGTTTCCAAATCACTGAATGTTTCTTTGCAAACTTCATTCCCGAAAGTAAAAGGATCAACTCACTTTTTCCTCTTCTTTTATGTTCTTTCAAGTCTGTGACAGACACTGACCTTTGAATGCCATGCCAGCCAAACTTCGTTCAATTTTCTAAATTTTGAATTTTGATAAACACCCTAATTGCTCGTACAATACAGAAAGTCATCACCTTGATAATAAAAAACTCAGTTTTCCATACAGCAAATACCATTTACAGATAAGTAAATAAATGTTTGATTTTAAATCACGGAAAAGGTAAAAACGTGATGATTATACGAACAAAGTTACAGCCACGAAGGAAAAGCGAAACAACTGAGGTGCTAAGTACTTTCGTCTTATTACCAAGACGTGGTCTTGGTAATAAGACGAAAGTACTTAGCACCTCAATTGTTTCTCTTGGTAATAAGACGAAAGTACTTGGCATCTCAACTGTTTCACTCTTCCTTCGTGGCTGTAACTTTTTAAGTACATAAATAACTAAATAAATAAAAATAAAAATAAATAATTAAATATAGATATATAAGTAAATAAATATAATAAAAATCTCGTTGTCCAATACATGTTATTCTTTGAAGCGCACCGCATCATGTAAATTACTTCCGCGAATGTTGAAAGCCGGTGAAATGCAACGGAGGCTATTTGAAAATTGCACGATTAGTTTGACGTCAGGTAAAAATTTTTAATAATTGGTAATGACTGACAAGTCAAAACAACTCGGCAGGTCGATGCAGTCGGGAGCTCATTCTGATGACATTAATTTTGAAGGATTGTATTACTAACACTATTCTTTTACTAACACTATTCTTCTTGCATTTTAATACTTTTTTTCATCTATTTATTAATTTTTTTCCTTTTTGATAGGTGGGATCTCTTCTTTTTGTATTTCACTTTACTTCCTCGTAATTCTTCCTAATGAACGCCATATTCTTTGGAAACTTGAATTTCAGGTCAATGGCCCCTGTTGGCTTGTTCCATAGGAAAGGGTTTCATCTGCTGAATAATAATAATAATAATAATAATAATAATAATAATAATAATAATACTGTAGCCCGTTAGAAGCCTGGTGTGGACCTCTGGACTTTTCCCAAGAAAGAGAGATGCACAAGCTAGGTGCTGTTCAAGTGTTTATTTGTAAATTCTTTTATTTTTATTTTTATTTACTTATCTATTTGTTAGTTTTTCATTTATAGTTTATTCAAATCACAATTTCTTTGTTCAGTTTCCTTTTTTCATGCATGCTATTATTACCTATAATAATAAAATCCGAGTGAATCTTTCTTGTTTGTCCGCCCCGGGTTTGGGGCGGGGTAGGTAGGGGATCGGGAGGGTAGGGGAGACATGGCGCGTCCACCCTTCTCCTGCAGACCTGTTTGTCCACCCCGGGGGGAGGCGGGGTAGGTAGGGGATCAGGAGGTTAGGGGAGACATGACACATCCACCCTCCTCCAGCAAACCTGTTTGTCCACCCAAGGCGGAGGTGAGGTAAGTAGGGGATCGGGAGGGTAGGGGAGACATGACGGCCAGCACCGCGTTCCAGGGCAGTGTAGCGTGCGCTATCCAGCTCGTAACAATAATAATGGACAAAGAGTCTAATTTTATGGAAGTTTTACTGCACGGATGATCCATCCATGATGCAGTAGTTAAGGTATGAATATGGTAGTGACCGTTGTGTTGGTGTTTCTCAGGAGCCACCAACAGTTAGGGGAAACGCTTTATTGTTGACTAAGAACAATAATTATTATAAGATTTTATTCTGCCTCGAAAGAAACTCGAAATTACCGCATCTAAGCTGAATGACAGATAATTCTAATCTTTCCCCTATCACATTTCTTTCCTGCCAGTGTGAAAGGCGAAGTTATAAGCGTCATGAGAAGGAGCACATCGATATGACTTCTTTTTTCCTCCAACTAAATTACTCTCATTTCGCTTCCGATATTCCTGAATGTTTTGCCAATATTTCACCTTCTTAATGATCACCCGAAAAATACGTGAAACAAGTTTAAATAACAAAACCGAGGGAGAACAGTTACATAATGAGAGAGAGAGAGAGAGAGAGAGAGAGAGAGAGAGAGAGAGAGAGAGAGAGAGAGAGAGAGAGAAAATGAAGCTTCAGGGATAAATTAAGAAAACCAACGTTATAAAGGATAAATACTGAATAAACACGTACAACCAATAGATTGATACACAGAGTTGGCGATGCTTTTGTCTAAGTGATGTCCGTAAAGATATTAGTTCATTATTATCTGCTGGAACCCAGCAACACCTGGATTTTAATTAATAAGGGCTTACAAACATGTTCCATTTTTTATTTATGTCAATTCCAATATTTAATCATGTGAGAGAGAGAGAGAGAGAGAGAGAGAGAGAGAGAGAGAGAGAGAGAGAGAGAGAGAGAGAGATGTCCCGGACTTACAAACTGCCCATATTTTTGCTTTATGTCAAATCTAATGTTTGATTATGAGAGAGAGAGAGAGAGAGAGAGAGAGAGAGAGTTCCGGGCTTGTAAACACAGTCCATTTTTTCTTTATGTCAAATGTAATATTTAACCATCAGAGAGAGAGAGAGAGAGAGAGAGAGAGAGAGAGAGAGAGAGAGAGAGAGAGAGAGATAAAGAGAGTCCATTTTCTTTTGCTTACAATCACGGGTCATTTTTCACTACTTTATTTCAAATTCAAATCCAGTATTTGCTTATGTGTATATATGTATGTACATATATATGTGTGTGTGAGAGAGAGAGAGAGAGAGAGAGAGAGAGAGAGAGAGAGAGAGAGAGAGAGAGATTTCCGAAAGCGACTAAAGCAGAGTTTTACATCCTTCGATGAGTACCAGCACGAAGCAAGCGCCTGAGAGACAATAAATCTGATGAATTAGCGGAGCCATTCCAAGTCACGACCATTAACTCCACACCATCCTCTTTAACTCTCGATGATAGTACAGCTCTTCTCTCCGACAGAAACAGGATGCGACATTCTCTTTAACCTTCGACGAAAGAGCTTTTTTTTTTTGACCCACAAAACTTCCTCCATAGAAGTAAGGTAACGCATGAGTGCAACTGTTTAATGCAATTGCGTCTTTCGCCAGAACGCACTTGCTGCGAACGTGTTCTCTTTCACTCTCTTTCTCCCTCTCTGGGATATATATATAGATATATATTATATACATACATACATACATATATATATATATATATATATATATATATATATATATATATAATATATATATATATATATATATATATATATATATATATATATATATATATATATATATATATATATATATTCAATATATAATCTTATATTCTCTCTCTCTCTCTCTCTCTCTCTCTCTCTCTCTCTCTCTCTCTCTGGCTTTCTCTTTCATCATAATGGCTTTCTACCATTTGGCATCTTACCAGTTAAGTCATTGGTTCTTTGCCAAGTTCCATAAGAACGTGTGCACAAAAGACATAACAGTAATAAGGATATTAATAAAAACAAAAATATTTTATGACAACCGAACTGAAGCGTACTGTAAAACTATGAATCACGAAAAAACACTGACAAATTCAGTAATGATTACGTCATAATATAATGTCAAACGGAGAAAATTCAATTATTAAAAAATACATGAACGCTTAACGATAAATATTCATTATCAACAGCGATTATGCCATGCGTTAAATGTACAGTATTTTACCTTTTGTCTGCAGTTTAAGAAATAAGCAAAAGAACTTTGAACAGTAATGGGCTATATTGTTAGTATTATCATCACAGTACTAACAAGACAACAGTACTAACAATATAGTCAGTACCATTATCATTATCAACATCCACACCTTGAACATCCAGCTCCACTAAAATTCAAACATCTCGACTCGTAACATCCAAAATTTGAGACTCAACATCTAACCCCTTGCAAAACCACGATTCGAGAATCGACAAAAAATAAAAACGAAAGAAATAGATTTTCCCTGCGCGAGAGTAACCTACCTGCAGGTGGTGACAGTGATGGGCTGGGCGAAGGGAGGTGTCTGCATAATGACGAACCAACTGCCTAGGACATCGATTGCCCAGCTGAGTTCTACTGTCCGTTCCTCGCTCTCGCAATCGAAACTGAAAAGCCAGAGAATTTTTATGGTAATTACGAAAGCTTTCATAATTATTTTTTCTACTTCTGCTGCTTCTATCATTCTTGTTGATATCATTATTTACAGACTGACTCAGTTCCTCGTTGGACGGGTCGGTATAGTTCTCGGCCAGCACTTTGCTGGGCCCGCGTTCGAGTCTCCAGCCGGCCAATGAAGAATTAGAGGAATTTATTTCTGGTGACAGAAAATCATTTCTCGCTATAATGTGGTTCGGATTCCACAATAAGCTGTAGGTCCCGTTGCTAGGTAACCAGTTGGTTCTTAGCCACGTAAAATAAGTCTAATCATTCGGGCCAGCCCTAGGAGAGCTGTTAATCAGCTCAGCGGTCTGGTTAAACTACGGTATACTTAACTTACAGACTGAATCATGATATTTTGATATTCCGAAAAAGAGGAAAATCAACACTTTATTGAACCTTGTAAAGATCTCACAAGGAAGGATTATACAGAACATGTATTTTTGGCAGAAACAGGGCTGAACTATGCGTATTTTATTCAGCGCTGCTGAAAACGCCAGACGCCTGCCAGCTTAATTTTGCAAAAGCCGAAATACGGAATACGTTAAGTATACCTTAGTTTTACCAGACCACTGAGCTGATTAACAGCTCTCCTAGGGGTGGCCCGAAGGATTAGACTTATTTTACGTGGCTAAGAACCAACTTGTTACCTAGCAACGGGACCTACAGCTTATTGTGGGTTCCGAACCACATTACAGCGAGAAATGAATTTCTATCACCAGAAATAAATTCCTCTTATTCTTCATTGGCCGGTCGGAGATTCGAACTCGCGGCCAGCGGAGTGCTAGCTAAGAACGGAACCCACTCGCCCAACGAGGAACTCGAAATACGGAATAAGAGACGGTGGCGCCACCTTGCAGCAGAGAGAGAAAGCGGATCTAGATGAGGGCTCTCACTAATAAAAAAAAGATTTCCCTCTAATTCGCTTTTGTCAAGAAGGGAAACTAAAGAAGAAACACTCTGAATACGTTATCTGTATCTCCAGAAGGGGATGGGAACAGACAGTTTAAGGTCAAAGTATAACTGAGACGAAGCAAAGAATTCACAGCAGCGAAAGAAAAAGCTGGCTTCATTGTAGATTAATCAGTTTAGAGTATGTGATCTCCCCGAGGCAAGTTTGTGATCTGAATATCAAAGATGTTTAAAGAGGAGAGGCTGAGTTCAGTTCCATCAAATAAAAATAAAATTTGATAGAAGAATACACAAAGGCAGGTAAAAACTGTTCTGGAAACAATTAACTTGAATAAACCATGGAATCTTCATTTAGATATATTCATTAGATTAGAGTTGATCGATGGAGAAATGCCATTTAGGATTAAGTACGAATAATGACACTGGCCATAAGGCGAGGGGAATTAGGTACACAACGATGAATCGCCACCAAAAACATGAAAACGGTACATTCAGAGCGAAGGTCAAAGATGAGAGTAAACTTGTGAGAAGACAGAATCATCTCTTTCTATAAGTTTGAAAGAGTCCAGAGGTCCATATCAGGCCGCTTCTCTCCTTTAATATCATAATACAACCAAGGGCAACCTTTTGGCAATGGCCAGTGCTGGCACAAAGCCTGCTGATACTGAACTAACCAACCGTCAGAACAATTAAGGACGCCTTTAGAAACTGAAACAGTTGAAGATATACTGTACCATCAAAAGAAGCCAACACAGAGTTTAAATAAAATGCCAAAGATGACTCTTGAAAGGTAAAGGAAATACATTATCAAAGAGTTTAAACGTCAGAGCATCCTAACAGTCTCTGAAATGTTCCGGAGTTATTTGGAGTAATGACAAAAGACTCTCCAAGGTCCTTCAGAAAAGACAATAAATCAAAGGTAAGGCACTTAAATAGTTTTCTAGTGGTTCTTAACTGGTGAAAGAAGAAAACTAGACTGTACGAATTTTATACAGTGAGAGATGAGTTTCTGAAATACTTTAGCAACTTGTGACATTAAAGTAAAAGGATTGTTGTTTGATGGATGACAGCAATCGTCTCTTTTTGAAAGTGCAGGGACATAAATTAGTAATCAAACAACATCACAGCTAACGAACCACTGCGGCTGCAGATCTATTTGTGGATTGTGTATCAGGTATTAAAATTCTATTATTTTGATGATAAGTGAAACCAATCACAATCCTTGAAAATTTATAATCAATTTTTTACTCTTCTGCTAAGAAGTACTCCCGGTGAATTCCAGCCACAGAGTACACCAGAGGCTCCTGGAAATTAGTTATCGATAGAAAATGCCTCAGCTCTTTAAATACGTAAGTGAACTCTAATCAGACGTTTGTAGTATATAAGAATAAATTACGTTTAACCTAATGTAATTTTTTTATACAAAAACATGAACGTTTTAAATCTAGTGCTTGAGTGAATTAAAATGAATACAGAATTTAGGACAAAGGCCAAGCACTGGGACCTATGAGGTCATTCAGCGCTGAAACGGAAATTGACAGTAAGGTTCGAAAGGTGTAACAGGAAGAAAATCGCAGTTGCACTATGAATCAACTGCTAGGAGAGGGTGGAAAGTAAGATGGAAGAAAGAGAATATGAAAGGAGGTACAGTAAAATTAAAAGGAACGAAAGGGGTTGCAGCTTGGGGCCGAAGGCACGCTGCAAAGAACCTTAAGTAACGCCCACAGTGCACCGCATGAAGTTACTGACGGCGCTACCCCACTACGGGGTCTAGCATTCGAGGAGAGTAGGTATTACAGCAATAATCTGCAATACTCTTTTGTTGAACGTGTAAGAGCAAGTGTTTATAAGAAATCTGCATATTGTGTGTGCTGCTCCTTGCTGCCATTCCTAGAAGTAACAACGATGTGTTCAATTTCATTTTATCTTATCAGTAATTAATTATGAGACCCACCTCGTGTCGATAGATGGCAACTGATCCTGTGCTTCAGAGATGTCTGCCGATGGAGCAGGCAACGTCTTCAAGGCGTTCTTAATCTCCTCTATTTCACTACTGTACGTCAGAACTAAAGATTCCGCGAGTTCACTGGAAAGAAATCACGATTCAGCAATTAGTACGCGTCTTCTTAATATCCTAAATCCTCACGAAATTTCTAAAAGGTTTTGATAATTTTAAAGTTTAGTTTACTAAGTACTCAGAGAGTCCTTACTGGAAATCTTTACCTTGATGAAACTAGCGCAAAATTTCCCATTACCTTGGGTAATCCTGGGGCATCAGGCAGAAGGATCTGTTGGTGGGCACGGTCGCACATGGGGGTGCCTCCTTTAGGTAGGCAGGCAATTTTTCAAGCATCTCCGGAGTGATTTGCAAACTGCCTTGAGAACCTGCAAACCCATTTGGACCCGGAGAAGAAAACAAAAAATTTAATACATTTAAAATCTGGAACTGGATTGATTGACTATATGAAAACTACAAAAGTCATTAGAATCAGTGTAACAGTATTTCCTCATCATCCGGAAAGCACTCGAAATCATGAATGCTTTAAAGCTTAAATCAAATCGAGAAATGTTCGCGTCAACAAACCTTGGGATCCAGACACTGGAAGGCCGTCCCCACCGACCAACTGCGGGACTGGAAGGTTCTTGTTTCCTGACGCATCCTTCACAAGGAATGGATTTGGTGAGTTGTGGAAAGGCGATAGCTGCCGAAAGAAAGTGAATTTGTTTATACATATATATTTTTGAATGTGGTTTTCAAATATCTTACTACAGTCAGCATATTTCATTTTGAAACAGCATTTGCCTTCGTCAAAGGGACTAATGTTAAGAAAATAAAAAATAAAAAAATATAGACGTAATGTTTTGGAGAATTTTTATTTCGCACGAGTCAGTTCCTGATATTTATTCGGTTTAATTCTTCGCTTTTATTACGCCGACTTTGCTATTTTCGGCTTTTATGAAGTTCATTTTTCAAATCAAGTTCATTGCACACTAAGCCGTAACTGGCTACAATAATGAGAGTCACTGGCAAAAAGCGAGAATCTACATTACCAAGATACTGAGCTACCCATCATTGGGAAGAACATCACATTCATACCATGGAAGATTGAGCGTCTCGTAAAAAAAACATCTGAATGGGATTCACTTGACTCAGTCACCGGACTAATTAACTCTAATGTGTTTACAGTTTTTGCTGGAGTGCTCATTAAAGATGCTACAACTGTATCAAAAGAACAGCGGGAATCATTTCGTTAGATATGCATAAACAACTACGGGTTCACGTTTAATGGGAAATGTTATCAACAGATTTTTGGGATGGCCATTGGGAATCTATTGTGGACGCTATATCAGGATCCTGTTAAAAAAAAAAAACTCTTTAAATCCTGTATAACAAACACCGTGTTATTCAGGGTCACAGACGTTAATAATATTCCGTGCGTCATCCCGGCTAACCTTGATAAGATTCACAACAAAAATGGAGAATATGAAAACATGATTATTTTCATCAATTCCTCGAGACGACTATCCATTTGAACAAGTTCTAAAGAAAGTTGACCCGTGATTTTTTGTTTTCCTTATTATTCGTAAACCGGTTTTCAAGTAAGAAAAATTTATATGCAGATATTTTCAGTTTCTATTGTCTCGGTAGTGAATTTGATAGCATTAAAGAGAGGAGATTTGTGTTATTTTTTCCACACCAGAGGTAAATGCCTTGAAGTAAGTTCAAACAGTTTTTTGACGAGGTCATCAGTCGAATGGAGACCAAATCAGATTTTAGTCTTCATTATTTTTCTATCTTCGATACCATTCACATTATGCTAAATATTTTCGATGGAAAGATAGACATTTCATGTTTTAAAAAACAGCGAAAAACCGATGGATTAGAACTGCCTAACAAGTTACCTGTAGAGTGATTTATGAATCACCTTATTTTCCTAAACAGAAACTGATATTGCAATAAAATGAGAAATGCAAAAATATTCTGCACAAGCGCAGAATACACAACTGACTCAGCCTTTCATAACTGTAAAAGACTTTTACCCTAAACCAGCTTCGTCAAACAAACAACTGAGACCTCTTTTGATGAATGCAAAAGAATTTTGCCATAAAACAGATTTATAAAATACCTTGTATTGTCTGTCCTTTGTCAATATTCCCAGTAGAACGACTGCACATACATCCGACGATGCTCGCTAAATTTTATGAATGAACCTGGGGTCAGCATGACTCTTTGTTTACGTTCTTTGGGCCTTACTATCATATCAAAAGGACCAATACAAGTTATGGCGTTGCAAGTGTCTGCACTCAGCGTGATATATATATATATATATATATATATATATATATATATATATATATATATATATATATATATATATATATATATATATACATATATACATATATACATATACATACATACATACATACATACATACATACATACACACACATATATATATACATACACACATATATATATATATATATATATATATATATATATATATATATAATAATAAACAGTATTATAGAAAAATGGAAATAAAATTAATATCATAAAAGATGCGTCTGATGAATTCTCTACAGATTACGAGACAACAAGGAATGTATCAGTAGAAAAGGCCTGAAAAATAAGAAAGAAATGTCGTGCAAAGACGCAGGTACACATTGATAACGAAAACGGACATTAATCTTCATGATCCTCTAAAGAAAACGGAGTACAGTAATCTTGCGCCATGCAAGTCTCGCGCCACCTGGGGCATTAGGTGGGTTGACCCAGCTTCCAAGGACATTCTCCCCACTGCCATCTTTAAAAAGAAATCTAACGTCGTGTTTCTCCTCTAAAATAATCATTCAATGGACTATACCCTGAGTTAGATGCTGAGTGCAGACGCACATACGCCCAAATGCTTATATGAATCAAATGCGTCCATTCCTCCACCCGCCACAATCGCTTAACTGAGCCTCATAGCATTGGTCCTGACCACACTTACTCTCAACTTTCTCCTCTTGCAAACACTTCCAAACGCTTTCATTATTTCACTACATGGCGAAGTTTTTTTTTTCACCATCCCCAATTAATATTGCATCATCTGCAAACATCAGGCTTTCCACACTCTGGCCCTATAGATAATTAAACAGTCCTGGAGATATAACACCCTCTTGACTCAAGAACTTACTTATCTTATGCATATACCCACAAACGCTTCATGAATATCATGAAATCTTTACACACATACACACGTGTACACTTTCACTCACACACAACATATATAAATTATATATATATATATATATATATATATATATATATATATATATATATATATATCTGTGTGTGTGTGTGTGTGTGTGTGTGTGTGTGTGTGTGTGTGTCCACGTACACACATATATATATACATGTATATATTACTAACAGGACCTCATTAAAACTGGATGCTATCTAACGGAGATATTTATTCAGGGAATAAATATCCAGTTTTAATGACGTCCTGTTAGTAATTGTATTGATGCACAGAACAATTGTGTAAGTGATAAAGTATATAATATCTACTCCTTGTGAAATAACGCAAGAACCCCAACCCTGAATAGCTGTATTTATATTTTAAGCAGAAGTCTCTGCGTAGTTACGAGATCGTAATCGGCGCAGGCTCGTGAACTGGAGATTAATTTAGCAACGTTGGAACGGGGTTAGCAATGGCGAAATAGAGTTGCGACATTAGCCACACTTTTAAAGTAATCTTATGATACAAATCTAGACATATTTGAAGAAAAATATTACCGCAACATTAATATATAATGTGTTCTGTACTTTTTAAATTTAGCAATGCTGATGGCGCCATTATTTCCTGTTTTATGATTCTGCAAGATGCTGAATTCATAGTCACACATACGTAAGCAATCCTCACGGTTGAGCTTTAATTCTTCATTATTAAAGTGAAAAACACTCTCATTCATATAACCAAGTTCGGTGGTACTTTGGCTTGTTATCTAGGCGTCACCAACTTCGAGGTGCTAGTACTAAACATGGAGGAAGCTTCTTGGAACGCCGTGTTTAGTACTAGATACCGTTAATTGATATAATGTGTCGACCACACAATATAAAAATGGGTGCATATAATACTTTGATCCCCGAGGGCCTAGTACTAAACACGGCGTCTCAAGGAGCTTCCGCCACGTTTAGTGCTAGTACCTCGGAGTAGATGACGCGTAGATAAGCCAAATTAGCATCATCAAATTCTCTTTTCAAATACATCAGTTATTCATTATCCATCCTTCCTGTACAGTCTGGCATTCATCTCATGTCCGTACCCAGTTAATCCTAATCATTCATGAGAGGAAAAACAAGGCTGCTCTGTGCCGGATATCGCTGTCCAAGAGCCAGATGAGTTGCCGAATCTGCATTCGAAAATGAAAGAAGTTATCTGCTGCCAACCCCCTTCTTTTGTTCCAGCAAACCCCATTGTTTTCAACGACAAAATTTGAGGGAAAATCGTAACTACGTCGAAGTTAAAGCATATTGATATATGTATGTCTCTGTTTTATTCACAAACACATTCAAATGTAATGGCAAGATGCTACATTTGATAACAGGAGGGCCAGAGTTCCAGTAATCAAATAGTAGCAGTGGGATAACAGAATGTTTTAGTAAACCTAATGTGTAGATTATATTATATATATATATATATATATATATATATATATATATATATATATATATATATATATATATATATATATATATATATATATATATATATATATATATATATATATATATATATATATATATGTGTGTGTGTGTGTGTGTATAATTTTGGACCATTTATCTTTTTCTTTTTTATTAGGCTGCATAACCGGTAACAAAATTAACATAAAGCAAAACAATTCCAAGTCTTTACAACCGCAAATGCGTGCCCGTAAAATTGACATTTAGGCTGTACACAACTGAATCACCGTAGGTTGGGATAAAAACTGTTCTGGGAATTAGAAATATAAAAGATAAAACCGTGGAGAGAAAGTGGATAACAAGTAAGAAATTTGTAGCCAGAGAAAGGTGGAGAATTAGAATAAAATGCAAAAATAAGAATAAAAAGGAAAAATGGAGAACAATTAACAGGAAAAATGTAAGGGGAACTGTAGAGAATGAGACCGATTTAGGTCACAAAGCATCAATTGTGATGTCGTCTTTAAAGGGTTCTTCCCCCAAAAGCCTCCTCCCCTCCCCTTTCATACCCCACCCTCCTTCACTGCTAACCCCCCTCCTCCTCCCCCTCCTCTCTCTCTCTCTTAATCACCCTGCTGAATAAACAAGATTCTCTTGCTTCATACTACTTGAAACAATCAACGGTTACCCCTACGCAACAGGTAAGCTTCCCCACAGGTAAGCGACACGTGTTCGGATAAACGCTTCTGAATAGCAGTGCAGACGCTGACCTCGAAACTACTTATGAGATTCTAATCAGGGTGATATTAATTCAACTCTGGAATATACTTGCTGAAATGGCCTTCGACAAGAACGATTTTACGTTCGGTTTTACGATAAGATTCGTAATGTCAGCTTTAAATTTTCTCTCTCTCTCTCTTTATGTCTTTTACGGTTTGCTGGTTGATGTATACAGGAGAGAAAGTAAAAAAAAGCTGAATTAAATGTTCTCTCTCTCTTTTACGTTTTGGTGGGTGATGTACACAGGAAAGAAATGATAAAAAAATCTGAATTAGATAACTCTCTGTTACGGTTTGGATGCTAATGTACACAGGAGAGAAACTATAAAAATCTGAATTTGATATCATCTCTCTCTCTATCTATCTGTCTATCGCCCTCTCTCTTTGAATTAGATACCGGGCGGGCTGACCTTTACTATTTCAGAGATGAGGCATATCGCCCCCGAGAGCATTGCTGGCTCCGTCACAACTCGTAAATGACGAAATTAACATTCACTGAAACACGTTTATTTATGTCCCCTGGAACTCTAATTGCGCTGGGCTTTGATAAAATCGCTTGCCCGAATACGGCGGGTAATCGCTAGTTCTGAGCGTATGTCGGTCTGTATCTATCGTTTATTTTGTAATATATAAGCGAGCACACACACACATACACACACGCACATATATACATATATGCTATATATATATATATATATATATATATATATATATATATATATATATATATATATATATATATATATATATATATATATATATACATATATATATATATATATATATATATATATATATATATATATATATATGTAGAATCTGCTGGTCACTTTTTACCTGATACATGTATAACTGTAATAGCCAAATTGCCCTCTTAACTCCTCGAATTCAGCATTGTGGCATAAAACGATATATATATATATATATATATATATATATATATATATATATATATATATATACATATACATATATACATATACATATACAGTGTGTATGTAGAGAGAGAGAGAGAGAGAGAGAGAGAGAGAGAGAGAGAGAGAGAGAGAGAGAGAGAGGTTTCCATCGTGACTTACCCACGTTGGACTGAAAGCCTAAAAAATCTTTATCGTTTTGCTGTGAGCTAATCCTGCCCCTTGGCCGTAGTTCCTTTCAAGGTAAAGTACCGTTAAAGATGGGGGAAGGAAGTGATGGCACCATTTTCTTACTTCGTACCGGTCCCTATTTTTAAAATAAAATTGCTTTCTTACTTTTTTTTTGTTCCATCTATATTTCTTTCTAATGGTTTGTATCGACTTGCAGGGATGGGCCACTCCGGCATTCGTAATGGTTATTTTTGTTGTGGTGGTAGTTTTTATTATTTATATTTTTATAATCCATGGCTTGAATACAACCTCATGGAACACACGAAAGAATATATATGAATATATATATATATATACATACATACTCATGGAACATATATATATATAATATATATATGTATGTATATATATATATATATATATATATATATATATATATATATATATATATATATATATATATATATATATATATCGATAAAAGTATGGCAGTAATCCCACCAAGTTATATACTTATACTAAACTGTATTTTTCTAACCTGTGGATGTTGCCACTAAACAGAAACTTGAATATGTTAGATGTTGATCTAAATGCATATTATAACGTCAGAGTTCACCACGAAATGATTTGAGGAAGACAAAGGGAGTGTGTCCAGATAGGCCACAGGAATTTAGCGAAAGATAATTAAGAGAAGAAGAAATTGTCACGCCTGGATAAGTAATGATGTATGTCTCGCAGTCGGTCCTAAACCATAACTATAACTAAATGCAAAGACTGGGAAATGAAAAGCTAATGAGGAAGTATTTGAATGACATAAAATGACAGATAAATGATACGAAAAGCGATAAGATGGTGGGTCACAGCTTTACGCATAAGTATTGGAGTGATAGAAAACAGATGAATGACGACGCAAGGGAAAGGAGAAGGATCGAAATGTTTCTTATTTTCGTTTACGAGCAGGACATAATCATTCGAGAAGCTTTATGGTGTTACGAAGGACATCACCAGTACGTACATTTTTCGCTTTATAGCTCCATACGCAGCGCGCGCGCGCGTCTGTATAGGAAGTTATGAAGCGGAAAATAGACTGTGGCCACCTGACTGATCGCCCGAAGTGGTCTCGCCAGCAGAGAGCTCTTGTTGAGTGTTTCCCTTTAAATATAAATCACCACTTGACCCGCGTCTCCTGCGGGAGAGAGTGGGCAAAGGCGCCATCATCGATTCGGCTTGTTTAACCCAGGAAGTGCTGTCTTCAGCGGCATTACCAGGCAATAAGTCAAATGCAATATAATATAAAATATGGGAATAAAAATACCTGAAGTATATGCAGGAAAACATAAAAAAGTATGTGTGAAATTTTAAAAATTATGAAATATTGAGGGTTTAGTTATCTAAAAAAAATTAGTTTTTAAATTTCAGAGAGAATTTAGTTTACGCACTGCAGATTATAAATAACATATGAGAGAGAGAGAGAGAGAGAGAGAGAGAGAGAGAGAGAGAGAGAGAGAGAGAGAGAGAGAGAGAGAGAGAGAGAGATATTTTAATTATTACACGCGCCAACTCAGCTTCCAAACTGTTTAATGAAATTTCGCAGTGGATAAATTTATTAACGGAAGAGTATGATCTATGTATAAGCATACACTCACACGCTCACTATCGTACACAGTCACACACGAACAAGCACAATCATTCAAGGGGAAGGAGAGAGAGAGAGAGAGAGAGAGAGAGAGAGAGAGAGAGAGAGAGAGTTTATTGTAGCCAAGGTATTCGTCGAAAATACGAGTTCATGTCAGCGACAGAAGTTCAAAGGTAAACCCTTCTATGAAATTAATTATCGTATATCCTATTTCCTTAGCTAGTGAGAGCATTGCGTTGGAGATCAGGACACCTTAATTTCGGTGGAGTAATCTAAAAGGAACAGAATAATTTTTAGTTTTCTGTAAAAGAAAACTAATGTGCCGGCTTTGCCTGTCCGTCCGCCTTTTATTCTGTCTGCACTTTTTCTGTCCGCCCTCAGATCTTAAAAACTACTGAGGACAGAGGGCTGCAAATTGGTATGTTGATCATCCACCCTCCAATCATCAAACATCCCAAATTGCAGCCCTCTAGCCTCAGTAGTTTTTTTTATTTTATTAAAGGTTAACGTTAGGCATAATCGTGCTTCTGGCAACGCTCTAGGATAGGCCACCACCGGACCGTGTTTAAAGTTTCACGGGCCGCGGCTAATAGAGCATTATACCAAGACCACCGAAAGATAGATCTGTTTTCGGTGGCCTTGTTTGTACGCTGTACCGGCTGTAAGTAAAACTCGATTGCGCCGAAGAAACTTCGCCGCATTTTTTACTTTTTTTTCTTAAACCTAACTTGGGCCTCATGACTACAAGTGACATGTTCTCTACACCGCCGATCTCTCGATCAGTGAAATAAAACAACACTGAGGTCTGGTCAGTAGCTGGATGCGTGACCATCAATGAAAGCCAGGTGACATTAGTACGTAAGCTTCCTTGAAATTTGCAACAGACCTTGGGAGTCTGACGTTAGAGGCAATGGGCCACAGCGAGGCTCGAGAGGCCAACAATAATAAAAATTAGGTTCGATAAAAGTACGATTTAACATGGAGGAAGTGACAGATTCCTCTGTTTAAAGAGGAAATGTTATAAGACTGATGGCGACACAATGGAATGTCGAAGGTTTGTTCAGAATAATATTTTCGTAAACAGACTTATTATCCGATACCAAGATGATATCTCAATTATCGTCGGCAACATTATCAGAAACAATCTTTCACTGATTTTCTTGTTTCGCTTTTGCATGGCACTGAAAGTTTTTGTAAGCATCAAAGCATCAAATATATACTTTAAAGAGGAAGGGGAGAGAGAGAGAGAGAGAGAGAGAGAGAGAGAGAGAGAGAGAGAGAGAGAGAGAGAGAGAGAGAGAGAGATTTGAAATAATCTTGTAATCTTAGATTTAAGATACCATCATCATCATTATCATTGTCTTATGTATACAATGTCATGTATATTAAAGAAAAATAAATAAAATATAGCATAAAAATGCGATTCACTCTCCAGTTTATGAGCGTCAGCATCTATAAGAATGTTGTTCGGACAATTCTTACACATCCGAAAGAAAGCATAGGAATTTTGGCTCTGGAACAAAACATCTCAGGCTTTAGGACTAGAGATGTTTTGTTTTGGAACAAAAATGTCTAGTTCTGGAACAAAACATCCCAGGTTTTAGGGCTAGAGATGTCTTGTTTTGGAACAAAAATGTCTAGTTCTGGAACAAAACATCCCAGGTTTTAGGGCTAGAGATGTCTTGTTTTGGAACAAAAATGTCTAGTTCTGGAACAAAACATCCCAGGTTTTAGGACTAGAGATATCTTGTTTTGGAACAAAAATCTCTGGTTCTGGAACAAAACATCCCAGGTTTTAGGACTACAGATGTCTTGTTTTGGAACAAAAATGTCTAGTTCTGGAACAAAACATCCCAGGTTTTAGGGCTAGAGATGTCTTGTTTTGGAACAAAAATGTCTAGTTCTGGAACAAAACATCCCAGGTTTTAGGGCTAGAGATGTCTTGTTTTGGAACAAAAATGTCTGTTCTGGAACAAAACATCCCAGGTTTTAGGACTAGAAATCTTGTTTTGGAACAAAAAATCTCTGGTTCTGGAACAAAACATCAGGTTTTAGGACTACAGATGTCTTGTTTTGGAACAAAAATGTCTCTGGAACAAAACATCCCTTTTAGGAGACTTGTTTTGGAACAAAAATGTCTAGTTCTGGAACAAAACATCCCAGGACAAAGATGTCTTGTTTTGGAACAAAATGTCTAGTTCTGGAACAAAACATCCCAGATTTTAGGACTATTTGTTTTTGGAACAAAAATTTTTCTGGAACAAAACATCCCAGGTTTTAGGACAAGATGTCTTGTTTTGGAACAAAATGATAACAAAACATCCCAGGTTTTAGGGCTAGACTTGTTTTGGAACAAAAATGTCTAGTTCTGGAACAAAACATCCCAGGTTTTAGGGCTAGAGATGTCTTGTTTTGGAACAAAAATGTCTAGTTCTGGAACAAAACAACCCAGGTTTTAGGACTAGAGATATCTTGTTTTGGAACAAAAATCTCTGGTTCTGGAACAAAACATCCCAGGTTTTAGGACTACAGATGTCTTGTTTTGGAACAAAAATCTCTGGTTCTGGGACAAAATATCTCCGCTCAGAACTAGAGATCTCTGATTCTGGGACCAAAAACCTCTGAGACAAAAAGTCTGGCTCTAACGAAACACGATCTTTGATTTTACGGCCTAGGACAAAAGATAACTGGTTTTAGAACCTATCAAGTAAAAATGCGCCGAAGTTTCTTTGGCACAATCGAGTTTTCTGTGCAGTCAGCCCATAACCAAGGCCACCGAAAATAGATCTATCTTTCGGTGGTCTCGGTATGAGAACCGCGGCCCGTGAAACTTTAACCACGGCCCGGTGGTGGCCTGTACTATATCGTTGCCAGAAGCACGATCATGGCTAACTTTAACCTTAAATAAAATAAAAACTATTGAGGCTAGAGGGCTGCAATTTGGTATGTTTGATGATTGGAGGGTGGATGATCAACATACCAACTTGCAGCCCTCTAGCCTCGGTAGATTTAAGATCTGAGGGCGGACAGGAAAAAGTGCGGACAGAAAGAGTGCCGGCAGAATAAAGTGCGGACGGACAGACAAAGCCGGCACAAGTGGTTTTCTTTTCAGAAAACTAAAATCAGATTCAAGAACCAAATTTCTCTGGTTCAAGAACAAAAGATCTCTGATTCTTTAAGAAAAAAAAAATTATTTTGGAAAAAATCTCCTAACTTAGGAAAAAAGATATCTTATATCTCATTCTGGAAAAAATCTCCGATTCCAGGGAAAAGACAAAAGGTCCCTGAACCAAAGATCTCTGATTCCGGAACAAGAGATCTCTGCTTCTAGACCACGTGACACAGAGATGAGATGAGAAGAAAGGAAATGAATTGAATACAGAATTTAGGCCAAGGGCCAAGCACTGGACCTATGAGGTCATTCAGTGCTGAAACGGAAATCGACAGTAAAAGTCTGAAAGGCGTAACAGGAGGGAAACCGGTCAGATGCACTATGAATCAATTGTTAGGAGAGGGTGGAAAGTAAGATGGAAGAAAGAGAATATAAAATGAGGTACAGTAAAAGGAACGAAAGGGGTTGCAGCTAGGGGCCGAAGGCACGCTGCAAAGAACCTTAAGTAATGCCTACAGTGCACCGCATGAGGTGCGCTGACGGCACTACCCCCCTACGGGAGAGAAGAAAGGAAGAGGAGGAGGAGGAGGAAAAAAAGGAAGGGAAGAGGCCGAGGAGGAGGATTATACCGTCGAATTATCGGGACTCGATTGTTTGTCGTCGAGGATTTCCTCTGAGAAGTCTGAGTAGAAACCGAAGGGGTCGTTCAGGTCGAACTCCACAGAGGGGGAGCCTTCTTGCCCGTCGGCAGCAAACCCGCCCTCCTCTTCCTCCTCCTCCGCCTGTGGTGGAGTCAGGAGAAAACACATTTACTGACGTACGTGTGTTATACAGATACACACACAAACACATGCATGCATACATACATAAGCACACACACATATATTATACATGTATATATATTTTATATGTATATACATACATATATACATATAAAATATATATGTATATATGTATATATATGTATACGAATAATATAATATACACATATATTTATATATATGTAAATATTATATGTATATGAATAACATATATATATATAATTTTTTTTTTCAATGTCAAAATGTCCCTTGAACTTTTCGATTTCCTCGTTCATTTCTGGACATGCTTTTCACTACAAGCCTATATCCGACTGATAAAAAAAATCGAAGAAGCTTTTGCCCTCCGTGGCAGAATTGGAAACAAAGTGCGGGTGGATCCAGCAGCGCTTGGCATAAGTCAGTCTTAAACGAAACCGTTCAATCATTCAATCAACGTTCATTAACAACGCATTTTTGTTGATAGCCAGAACAAAAAGTTGTTAATAGGATGAAGTGAGCAAGTTCTAACACCTAAGTGATGGAGATAATAAATGAGTCTTCGTTAACCATTACAAAGGCAGCACTAGAATCAGTTTGAACAAGTCCGGACTCTTCTCTCCTGTCAAGATTTTCTTAGGTCCAGAAGGGGATCAATAATACCTAATTGTTTCATGACAGCGTAAGACTGCTAATGTTTTGACCAATTTCATACTGAAGTTTTAGCAGCGCTTTTATTTCTGGTTTTACTGAGAATCTGATAGCTGCTGTGATATCTTTTCTGAAGAACAAGCTCATACCAAACTTGTGTTTGGCTGTTGGCAAGTGACAGTCAAGATTGACGCCATCTTGCCTAGGGTGAGCTGTAATGTAAACAAATGCACAGAGGTATAAAAACCACCATGACTTTGTTAGTTATAGGGAGATTTTCAAAATCTGAACGTCACTAGGTTCTACTAGCACAGTGTAAGATATATATATATATATATATATATATATATATATATATATATATATATATATATATATATATATATATATATATATATATATATATATCACGATGTACTCCACAATGAAAACGAATGAGAAACCAGAGGAAAATGGAAATAGACTTCTTAATTTGTCCCAACAGTTTCGCCCTCCATCACGCCTCTTCCGGGGAACTTTATTAACTAATCAGTTTAAGAAAAACATATATTAAGAAGTCTGCTTCCTTTTTCCTCTGGTTTCTCCCTCGTTTTCATTGTGGAGTACATCGTGATATTTTATCTTCGTGATTGAGAAGAATACAACTAAATATATATATATATATATATATATATATATATATATATATATATATATATATATATATATATATACATATATACATATGACAGAGTGGCGCAACAATGGCTAAAAGAATTAGTCAACAAATACAAGGTAGCAAGAAATTATATCGGTTGTGCACTTAACATTCACACTAGAAACTGTCACCTTTCCAATTAACTAGAAAAGGCAGAGAAAATTTTCAGTAGCACTAATTTGACAGAAAGGAATATGATAAAATCTGCTTTAGCTTGTGTTGTCTATACTCAGGATATTATATTCAACTCTACAGGTAGTTATGGTGCATTGAAATTAGAGCCAGTTGTTTTTTTTATCTTTCTAATAAACAGTGTAATCTCAGAGGCCATTGATATGTAAACCTCTCTCTCTCTCTCTCTGTATAAGCATGTATATTTGAGTGTGTAGGTAGTGGGTATATGTAGCCTATGAGTAATTGTGCCTAGGTGCGTTTATGAAATATGTACACGAATATGTGTATGGATATGTATGTTTGTATATTTTAGATGTGGGAGGGTATGAATGTACATGTATACAGTATGTTTGCTGTATGAATTTTTGTTTCATGTGTTCGTGCCTACATTATATGTATGTGTTTGTGTCATTGTCAACTGTATGGTACACATATGTATTTTATCGTAATCTGTTGCCTATATATGCTTTGTAAACTTTTTACAGCATTATTTAACCGACCTCATCAAAGTCTGGTCTAAGATGATATATTCTGGTTTAACTAATATTACAATTGCACTCATACACACACAGACACACACACATATATATACATTCTGGGGAGACAACAATCGTTGGCAGAATAAACATAACTAACGAAGAGCAACGCATTTTATTTATTACGGATTATAAAATTTCAAATACCTTAGTAACTCTTTAGGTTACTGGAAGATTTTATCGCTTTGCAAAATCATGGCATTGTCCTATCTACCCAAGAAAGTTACCCTGACGACCCCAGCATTAGGGACGTTTTTAGGACTTGGTCTGTGAAAATCTTTTGTCATATTCGTTCGTCATCATAATTATATCCAATAAAATTATTACTGTCATTTTTCATGTTTTGTAAACACTGAAATAGCTTAGAGGACATCATATTAGACTCTAGAGAATCAAAAGTTCATAAATGAAAGAGAGAAAGACAAAAGAGAGCCCAGAGATTATGAAGTGACTTTAAATACAGATCAAATAATAAAAAAATAATATAACCAACGACATGAATGCATAAACAAATAAACAATACTTTAAGTCAAACGTCACAACCCTTCAACCACTCTCAGACTCGAGAGATCCGACGTGCAAAACACCCTCCAGGAAGACTCCTCAATTTCCTCACCTTGTGGTGGGTGGCGTTCCCCTTCCTCTTCGAGAACGGAGACAGGATGTGCGTATCGTCGTTGGAGTCTGTGCCGGGTATGCGGTCGAACTCGAAGCCCTCGGTGAGGGCGGAGAGCTTCTGCAGGACGTCTTGGGTGCTGGGGACGCTCCCCAGGCTGCCGTCGTCGGAAATGAGCACTGCGCTGTCGTCGCTGTCGTCTGGTAAACTGAATGACAGAAGGTGAATTGTTTAACAGTTTTAGATCGAAGTTGTACAGGTTAAAAGGGGAAGGTGGCTAGAAGGGAATTTTAAGGACCTTTATAACGATAAATGAGAGGGAAATTTAAGGACTGTTATGATGAAAAAATGAAAATGAAATTTAAGGAATGTTATAACAAAAATGAAAGGGAAATTTAAGGACTGTTATAAAAAAATGAAAAGGGAAATTTAAGGACTGTTATAATAAACAATGAGAAAGAAATTTAAGGACGATTATAAAAAATGAAAGGGAAATTTAAACTTATAAAAAACAACGATATGGAAATTCAAGGACGGTTATAAAAATGAAAGGGAAATTTAAGGAGTTATAAAAAACAATGAAAAGGAAATTTAAGGACGTTTATGAAAAAATGAAACGGCTTATAAAAAAAGGAAAGGGGAATTTAAGAACTGTTATGATAAACAATGAAAAGCAAACTTAAGGACTGTTATAAAAACAATGAAAAGGAAATCTAAGGACGGTTAGAGCAAAAAAATTAAAAGGAAATTTAAAGACGGTTATAACAAAAAATGAAAGTGAATTTTAAGGACTGTTATAACAAAAATGAAAGGGAATTTTAAGGACTGATAAAATAAAAAATGAAAAGCAAATTTAATTACCATTACAATAAAAAAAATGTTAGACACATTTCTCATGCTCTTACTGAATCTTACTTTAAAATTTTTAACTATAACACTGGTTTACCATTTCAACCTGGTAGTATTACTGAGAGAGAGAGAGAGAGAGAGAGAGAGAGAGAGAGAGAGAGAGAGAGAGAGAGAGAGAGAGAGAGACTTCTATTTCATTACTGGAAATCTATTTAATTTCATACATGAGCCTTTCTTCTCTCCACTGGATAAGAAGATAACATCTGAAATACTTCTGCAAAAGACACAAATGATTTTCCAATATCTAGCTCTGTTGACTACCTGCTGAGCAAACCTTTTCGAATGCGATTAAGTTACGGATGTCTGGGTCGACCGAATTACCAACGGCATATTTTTCTTTTTCTCTTATCTTCATCATCTCGACAGTCCGGGTTGGTTTTCGGAAGACCTCCTTCCTGTTGGCCCCAATTCGGTTCATCAGGCGGACCCATTTTCGTGATGTTATAGTTTATTTTTTTCCTTTGACAACCAACTCCTCCGTTGTCACTTTCTAGATGGTTACGTCATTGTTTCCGTTCTCCCTTATTCGAGTATTGTTTCTCAAAGCGTTTGTCCCAGTGCGAATTTGGACAGAATCACACGAACCATACGGTAATAAATTATATTTTATCAAGCGTTTCATGCGCGGAGAACTTCTGCGATCCAGTAAACAGTCACACATTGATAAAACGAAGATGATTTCATCTTATTCTTTACAATATACAGGAAAGTCTAGTCTTAATATTAAATAAAGTATTCCTATTATAATACTTGTACAATACCTGCAAATGCTTGAACGGCATTTCTTGAAGCTATTTCTTATGTTGATGCCTGTTGTACTTATATTTTTAAAGGTTTCTTTTGTTGCAGTTATGCTAAAAGAACGACTTGCAAAATACATGTTAGCAAGTCTTTATCTCTTTTAACTAATATTTGAATGTTTGATTTTTCATAATAAGACAACAGCCATCGTAGGAGTCTCCTAATTTTACTTTCTGGTTTTTTATTTGAAAAATATAAATAAATCACGAGCTAAGCATTATTAAAGATTTCAGGGAACTTATAAAAATTTGTGATAGCCCTTATTAGCAGTTAAGATTAGTTTTATGCTCTATCAAATTTTAAATAGGATTCCTAGTTACTCGCCTCTACCCAGCTGGTCTACTTTTTCTCTTAAAAGTAATTTTTTTTATAGCGCTCAGGATATCAAGAACACCACCCACCCACAACTAATCTTTTTTAATAGCTACGGCCAATGTTACTGACAACTTAATGACCCATTTGTAGACTAGAGCCAACGAAAACGCAGAAGGAAGATGATTCTGCAGCTTACTAAAAGGAGCGACGCCTGCTAAATCCTAGGAGTACATATTTCCACCGAAATCCATCAAGACTAACTAAAAAACACGGTGAGATTGAAATGAAAACTCACTCGATGGAAGGGAACGTTCCAATGGGCCGTGAAGTTGTCGTTGGTATGAACTGTCCATTGGTGACGATGGAAGGCCTGAGTTCGAACACTGTGCTGGAAATCGTGGTGCCTGGAGTCTCCTCGACGACGAACACAGGCGTGGTTCCTATCTCAAACGTTGAAGGGGTTGTGGTTGGAATAAGGCCTATGGTGGAGGGGAAAGTGGGTCTTGTAGAGAAAGTAGGATTATTGCTGGTAGTGATAACAGGTCTTGGAGTGGTATAGGTCGTGGTTGGTGTTGTTGGGATGGGGCGAATCGTGGTTGTAAAAGTAGGTCTAGGCGTGGTTGGAATAGGACTTATTGTTGAGGGGAAAGTGGGGTTAGGAGTTGTGGGAAGGGAGTAAGTGGTTGGCGAGAACGTTTCAGAGAAGGAAACAGTTGGGAAACCCTGGACAATTGTGGTAGAAGACGGAACAGTAGGGGTAAATGTTGTGGTTGGGAATAATGGAGCGATAGATGTCAGTGGTGGGGAGATGGTTGTTGTGATGGGTGAAAAGAACTCTTGATCGCTGCCATGAGGTCGCAGTCCCACGCCTACAACCACTGTTGAAGATGTCGCTGGGGTAGTCGGAATGGCAATTGGTTTAACTGTCGAAATAAATAAATGATTACATGACTAGTACAGTTTGTTTGCTACGGCTTGGAACAGCTACAATAGGCTCTCATACACTGTCTGTAGTAGAATGCTGTTTTCTGCAACTACTATCAAGAAGGCGTCAATGTTTCTCGATTACAGCGACAGGTAAAGAGAGCACGAAAGATTCAGAGATTCCTCAGAGTTTTGCCTGATAAAACCTCCAAATCATACGTTACACTATTCCCATAGTAGAAAAGAGAATATGGAACTTAGGCCAAAGGCCAAGCTCTGGGACCTATGAGGTCACTCAGTGCTGAAGGAAAAATTGACAGTAAGTAGGTTTGAAAGGTGTAACAGGAGGAAAACCTCGCAGTTGCACTATGAAAAAATTTCTTGAGAGGGTGGAAAATCAGATGGAAGAAAGAAAATATGAACTGTTCCCATAGTATTACATAATGCAAGACCTAAAATTAAAAACCTCCATCAAAAATCATCTGTTAATCAAAGCAGTGTTTGTGAAGAACTAAAAGATTTGTACAGACACTCACACACACACACATATATATATATATATATATATATATATATATATATATATATATATATATATATATATATATATATATATATATATATATATATATATATATATATATATATATATATACATATATATATGTATGGAGGCCAGGGGTCCACTAGCTGAATTAAAGTCCCACACATTCTCAAGTGATGATGATTCTGGAAGATCTCAGTTTCACGATAATTTGTAGCCTTTTGATTTTAAGTAATAGGTCACAAAGTCCCAATGATTCTAGGGATCATAGTTCCTTACCAGTAAATCTTGAAGTCTAAGTGATTTTCTACAACAAGCCTTGAAATACAAACAAGTCTGTATTAGTAGGTCTTAGAGTCCTGATTTTTCTAAAGGTCTTGAACAAGTCTTGATACTCTAGTGCAAATACAAACAAGTCTGTATTAGTAGGTCTTAAAGTTAGGGGCCTGGCCGCCCACTGACTTCTCTAAATAATTATCAACAATTTTCTTTATTTTTAAATTCTTTGTGTTTCTTGTTGGTTAGACCTTCCCTTCAGTGCAGTACTGGAATGTTTTTCTGCTTTTGTTTTGTTTTCTACTTTATACAAAGTGATGGGGGTACATTACTGACTTAAAAATACCCAAAATGGTACTTGAAGACCCTGCTCTAGTGGTTCTCCATAGTCTTGAAGTTCAGTGGTATTCTTTCACTAAAACTGGGGTCTACTAGTCAGTCTAGAAGTCCAGAAATTCTCTACCAACATTAATATAATGATTCATTATGGTTACTGATGCCCTCATGTAACATGAAACTTACCCAGCATGTCTCACACATGTGCATGTATGCACATATGTAAAAAAAAGCAATGCAGTTTAGTATCATTAAAAACAAAATTTTTGTAGATTCTTATACGATAACAACTGATATAACTTGATATAAAGCTAATAATAAATTATTGATTACATATATGAGATAAATATATGATGTAGGACTGAGTGTACCCTAATGCAAGAGAACTCACCCCAAAAATTTTGAGAGCCATGGTATGAACTACGGTAAAGCTAAAATTTCATTTTTACATGCTTTTCATCTGTGGTCTGGCAACTAGATGGGGCACTGGAACTGACTAAACCAACAAATAATAGAAGTGCAGATATTCTGGCTGGCTCTCTACCAATAAATCTAGGAATCCCTCTGGTTCACTGTCATTATCTTGGAGTCTGAGAGGATTTCTGTCAGTATGAAGTGAAGTACTAATGATTTTCAGCAAATTAGTCTTGAATCTCACTGGCTGCTAATAGCTATTTTTTGGAATTCTCTGGTTTTCTACATGTGTCTAACTCCCAACTGGTTCTTTACCCATGAGTATTAATTACTAGTTATTTTAAATTAAAGCATTATAGTCTCTCAAAGACCCATGAAAAGAAAAGAACTCCATAAATGCAAGCAATCCTCCATCAGTAGTTCTTGTTCTACCAATATATCTTAGAAGCAGCTTAGTCATCTAAAAATAACTTTCAAATCTCATGTAGTCCTTTACCAATGACTTGGATTAATTTTCTCTACTTGACAATACAACCTTAGGTTAAGAATCTTCAAATGGTTAGGCCTTCAAACTGTCGGTGATTGTTCACATGGTCCCCACTTAACATCAATGATCTGTTTATTGTTGTTATATTTTAATGGTGTACATTTACTTTAAGATAAAAAATAAGCATTACATTTATCATCTTTACTGAACAGTCTTTTCGAAAGCAATGTTCTTAATCTAAAGAGAAATCTTGTTAAGCAAAGTTCATCCAGCTGAAAAACATTGGCTAAAAAAAGCATCTGAATTGTACCCAATTTTGAAACTAACAAGTTATCAGTTCAGAAAACTATATCCTTTTTTACGCTTATATTTCATCATATCCCTGGAAACCATAATCTTGCTTTTACTTTTTTAATCATGAAAATATGCAGAAAAAATGTAGTAAATCTTACCTGATGGGACGTCATAATGCACCGTGGAATGTGCATGGGGTTTAATGGTAGTTACATGAAGAGGTGTTAAAGGCTGATTTCGATTCGTGGTATGAAGAACTTCTTCTGCCACTGATAGTGGCCTACCAGTTGTATGGAATGGCGTATGAGATCCCTTGTCATCATATTGTGGTTGAGAAGTCGTGACATGTATGGGACCTACACCATCGATGGGCTCAGAGATAGTAAGATGTATAGGCCCAGCTAAGAAGTCAGACTCATGAACCTTAATCTCAAGGGGACTAGGAATGAAAGAGGCCTCATGGTGTTCGTGGCTTTCAAGAGGTAAGGCTGTGTGGCTGCCTGGAAGAATGATTGGAGGTAAGGTCACATGAGAATGCAAGTTGTGTCCGGAATCGTGGGTGTGAACGCGTGGCGGAAGGATGGTTGAGTGACCATGCAAAGAGTCGGGCCCTGAAATGACATTGCCTTCAGCATTCACATGATACTCTCCAAAATGACTTTTCCCGTCATGACTTGTGTCAAAGTCTGCATAAGAACTGGTAGTTGGAACAGGAAGACTGCCTATTGTTGTGAATACTGGCACAGGAGTGGTTACAAAGGCTGGAGTAATACTTGAAAAAGTTGGCGTTGTTGATACAGGGAAAGGAACTTCTTGGAGAGAGAGAGGTACCTGCAGAGATGAAGCATAACTTTAATAAAATTATAATTTGTTTCATATGATTAGTATGTCAATGTGAACAGAGAATACTGCAGCATGAAACTTCCAATTAGGGTTCTGCTGTGCCGCTATTTGAAGGTAGCTTTCGCCACTTTCACTACTCAGATTGGAAAAAGATGCTCAAATCATATGTAGACAATAGAGTAATTTAAAAAATTGATTCCTGTTTAACATGAACGGAAATACAAAGATTTTAACTTGAGGTTATTGTCACAGAGAAAAAAACTTATCTAATCTTTAGACTGACATAAGTACATAAGAGATTTGTTACACATAAGAACACTGACAGAACATGCATAACTTCAAGAAACCTTTAAGAATTTGGATTTTGATCTCCACGTTCAAGTTAACTAACTTACCTCCAGGATCTCATCTCCATCTTTATGGTGATGGTGATGATGAGGTTCACCATGATGACAATCGTGGTGTACGTGTGTATGAGGTGTTCCATAGGTATCGGAGGGTGGATCAGGCACTCCATATTCAGATGACGGGGGTTGAGGTGGTCCTTGAGAAGGCAACAATGGTCCAGGAACCCCATATTCGGGTGATGGGAGTTGAGGCAGTCCAGGAGCCCCATATTCAGGTGATGGGAGTTGAGGGAGTCCAGGAACCCCATATTCGGGTGATGGGAGTTGAGGGAGTCCAGGAACCCCATATTCAGGTGATGGGAGCTGGGGCAGTCCAGGAGCCCCATATTCAGGTGATGGGAGTTGAGGGAGTCCAGGAGCCCCATATTCAGGTGATGGGAGCTGGGGCAGTCCAGGAGCCCCATATTCAGGTGATGGGAGCTGGGGCAGTCCAGGAACCCCATATTCAGGTGATGGGAGCTGAGGCAGGCTAGGAACCCCATATTCAGGTGACAGGGTTGTAGGAAGTCCAGGAACCCCATATTCAGGTGATGGAGTTGTAGGCAGTCCTTGTGGAGGCAAAAGTGGTCCAGGCACTCCATATTCAGGTGATGGAAGTTGAGGAAGTCCAGGCACCCCATATTCAGGTGATGGGAGTTCGGGCAGTCCAGGTACCCCATATTCAGGCGATGGGGGTTTGGGCAATACAGGTATAGGCAAAACTGGCTTGGGGACCCCATACTCAGGTGAAGGCGTCCCAGGTATTCCTTGAACGGGTACAAGCAGTTCCGGTACCCCATATGTAGGTGACAGAGTTTGGGGAATTTCAGGTGCACCATATGTTGGAGATGGAGGCTGTGGTACTTCATGTATAGTTGTTGATGGTTTCGGTGGACCATACGCTGAAAGTGGTTCAGGAGGCTCAGCTATGATTACTGGGCCTCCAGTTATCACCGGAACTGATGGTGTGGTTACCACAAGCTTCAAGGGTGGAGCACCGTAATTAGATGAAGGTGTTGATAATGGCTCGAGTATTTCCACAGCAACTGGGGTCGTTAAAGGAGGATATATTGGTGCTCCATAGGAGCCTGATGGCACGCTGAGTGCTTGTGAATGAATAGGCTTGATGTTGCTCACAGAGTCGCGGTAGAGTGTGGGGAACATTATGCCTACGAATTCATTCTTGGTTCTTTGGGGCAAAACAGAATAAAAAAAAAATACAAAGTGAGATTAGTAAAAGTCTATCACAGTTTGTCAAATATATTAACACGAACAGATGAAAAACCAGACACTTTTAATCACTAATACTGTAGGATCACGAAAAGTTTCAGGGAATCTCATATACTTACGTCTGAATGGTATTTTTGAAGATGTCGTCAGGCAAATTTAGGAGATGTTCGATGTATTCTACATTTAAAGGTGGCTTCAAAATCCCCGACAGCCCAGGTATTTTAATACTAGGCGGTGGAACAGTTTTAGGTACCTTGAAAAATGTATCACGCATAAAATAAACATAAAGCAAAAACACAAAGATATTCATTTATAACAAATACTAAGAATTTAGACACAGATACATTATGATTAACAATTAGTTGAACCAGACCAAAGAGCTGCAATTTCTAGACCACCTTGATACTAGGCCTAGGAATTAGTTTTAAATGGGGTGAAATCTGGAATAAGAAAATGTTGAAGAATTTTGACAGCTAGGTAGTAAGAAGACAAAGGGAGTGGGAAGAAATGAAAAGGCAGAGAGAGACAGGCAGCAGGGGACAGAAAAGACTCTGTAAAGAACCTCAAGTAATGTTCAAAGGACACCAGGCAAGGCATGCAACGAGGGACTGGCCCCTTTTGTGGATTATGATTACCCAAAACTCAAGGTTTACAAATCCACACTGAAGTTATTAACCTTCTCTTACCTGTATGCTTATCTGAGGCAAGGCTTTCACTTGCACAGATGTCAGTGAAGATCCCACGGGGATTTTTGGTACCTTTTTGGGTATAGCGTAGTGTCCTGTACCAGCGACTTTGAAGTAAGGTCTGTGAAATGCAATAGACACAACTTTAGTTAACATCAGAGAAACACAAAAATTATATTAATGTATTAAATGGTACACAAACATTGGAATGGAAAACCTAGAAACAATGGAAAATCAAAAACACAAAAATTATATTAATATACTATGGTACTTAAATGGAAACTATAACAAAGATTTCCTATATCCCTATGACTGTCGGCATTCAAGTAAAATTTTACAAAACTTTATTCAGAAAACAGAAATTGACTCCATCAACATTGAAGATCAGCCCAGTTACAGATTATGTATTTATTACAAAGTAAGTTTGTTAGTTTGGAATGAGAATACGAAAGAAAAGATAAAATAATCTTGAAAAATGGCCTTCATGGCAAAATCGTTCCTCACTTTTCTTCTGTCGGGTGGTGACCGCACCCGCAATGTTTCCACACCTTCGGCAGTGTCAGAGCCTGCATACTCTGGCCCTCGGTGCAATTTTCTTCTTATTAATTACAAATTTTTCTTCCCATTTCATTTTCTTTCTGTCATCTTCGTTCACTTCTTCGCACAAGAATTCAGTTATGTGGAAGAAATGTGACTTCTTCAGTAAGCGCAAGAGCACCTCGTAAATTATTAAAATAATAATTATCATTAAATGCTGTTACTGCATATCATAGAGGACTAATTCTTGAGAGAAAAATTTTAGGAGAAGGAAGAGGATAAGGAGGATAGAAGAAAAGAAAGAGAGAAAGAGACGTAAGATGAGAAGAGGTAAAGGCAGGAGAGGGATAAAGAAGGAAAAGATGACAAGGAAGAAATGTAGTTGAGAAGAAGAAGAAGAAGAAGAAGAAGAAGAAGAAGAAGAAGAAGAAGAAGAAGAAGAAGAAGAAGAAGAAGAAATGATATGGAGAAACTGCTAAGAATGACGACGAGAACTTAGGAATAATAGAAAGAACAAAAATAGTTGGAAGAAAAGCATTAACTGAAAAGCAATAAGAGTAATGGAAAAGGTCTAGAGGTACTGAATGAAGAGAATTTAAGACGAAGCAAAGAAGGTAAATTGTTAGTGCATTTTTTTAGAAGAATGAGAAAGAAAAATGAGAGTGCGAGAAGGCATACTAAGAATCCCCAAAGAAAGAGATGAAGACAAGACAAGAACGGGAGTAGAGCTTCAAAAGTAAGGCAGAGGGCTCTGATCGATACTCCTGTTTACCGTCCTCTTTATAATCCTATTTTTACACTCCTTCCAGGGCTAGGCCAGACGCTATCCCCCAAAAGCCTTAATGTTCCTTTTTTTTTTTTTGTAGTCACTATCTTCCTTACAGTGAGTCTTATTTTTTCCCTTTCTCTTATCCCTAAATGTAGAAGCTGTCTCTGAAAGCCAATTTACATATGTGAGGCAATAAAGTAATCATATTTAGTCACTATCTTCCTTACAGTGAGTCTTATTTTTCCCTTTCTTTTGTCCATGAATGTAGAGGTTGTCTCTGAAAGCCAATTTACATATGTATAGCAATTAAGTAATCATATTTTTTTCTGAATTATTTCCAAGATGAGGCATGCTGCAGTCATTGTCTTAGCATCAAGACTCATTGATAAACTTGGTGACTTTGATGTTCTTGCTGTAAACTGACCCGTTCAGCATTTCAAGTTACCAGGATTTCACTCGTGACAGTACTGTAGTATTGCCTGTGTGTGGCCCCAGAGTTCAAACCCCTTTCACTGGCATACGACTTTAACGATTAAGCCCACTTCCTGAGTCTTCAGTACCCATTGCCTTGCTTTGCCAGGTCTCACGTGGGTGGAGAGGAGGCATGGGTACTGATTATACGTCAGTACGCTCTATCTCAAGGACATGTGCACAAGTTCATTGGCTTGTCCCTTGCTTCTGCCGCTCATTAGTGACCTTTAACCTTTTAACTGACCCTCCACCTATAATTTCTGGTGCTACACAGGATGAATATCAGGGTCCTTAACTTGATTTAACCTTTACTTGTAATATGATGATTAGCCTTGAATAAAAGACGGCATATAATGCAACTCTTGTTATTTCCTGTGACTTCTAACCTTTGCATAGCTTTGATGTGTATCAGTAAGAAAATGAGGTTCAACTTACAGAGAATTTTTTTCCCCTTATTCTTAACATGAATAACTACTGTTCATTTCTTTTTTCTTTCTATTTCATGCAAATACTATCTTCAAGTTGTTATTAGAAAAATATTAGAATGTTTTCTGTCTAGTTTACCTAATATGACGCTTTTAATATAAGCCGCTTAACATGATAGTAACCCTAATGTTACCATTATTTATGGTAGCGTATGAATTACTTGGTTTCTGTTTAGTTGCATCGAATTTATTTGAATTAGCTACAAGATCTTTGACACTGAAGCCCAGTGAAATCTTCGAAGAAACAAATCAAGAACGTTTTACTTAAATGAATTAACTTTGCAGAACAAAGTCTGACATAAAGAAACGTCCCTTAATCATCAGTAGATTTTATCCCTCATGTCATATTTTAACACTGCTACTATTGCTACCACTGCCAATGATAATCATAATGATGATATTAAAAACAACATCAGTAATAAATGAAACTACCTATTGTAACATAATAAATTATGTATAAACTTACTGGAGTAGGACGAGTCTCTGCAATAAGTCCTTTTGCGCCCTAAGCAGCTGAAGATTGATATTTTCTACAAGATGAGCTCCATGTGGCTGAGTTATTTGGGGTGGTGCAACAGCTACAGCACTGCCATAATGATGAGTCCCAACATTTTGACCAAAAGTAGAAGCAGCTGATGCCGAATGATGTTTTAAGTGAGCACCTTGGTGACCTGCTATCTGGGATGCAGCTAGAGCACCCAACCCAGTCTGGACAGCACTGTTAGCTATGGCAGATCCTGTTGCAGCTTGCACTTGCCCTGCTTTCAAAGCCTGTCCTGTTGCCAATACCTGTCCTGCTTTCAATGCCTGCCCTGCTTTCAGGGCCTGCCCTGTTGCCAAAACCTGCCCTGCTTTCAATGCCTGCCCTGCTTTCAGGGCCTGTCCGGTTGCTAGGGCCTGCCCTGCAGTTAGTGCCTGCCCTGCTTTCAGGGCTTGCCCTGTTGCTAGGGCCTGCCCTGCTGTCAGTGCCTGCCCTGCTTTCAGGGCTTGTCCTGTAGCTAAGGCCTGCCCTGCTGTCAGTGCCTGCCCTGCTTTCAGGGCTTGTCCTGTTGCTAAGGCCTGCCCAGCTTTCAGGGCTTGTCCTGTTGCTAGGGCCTGCCCTTTCAGGGCTTGTCCTGTTGCTAGGACCTGCCCTGCTTTCAGGGCTTGTCCTGTTGCTAGGGCCTGCCCTGCTGTTAGTGCCTGTCCTGCTTTCAGGGCTTGTCCTGTTGCTAGGGCCTGCCCTGCTGTCAGCGCCTGTCCTGCTTTCAATGCCTGCCCTGTTGCCAGGACCTGTCCTGCTTTTAGGGCTTGCCCTGACTTAAGAGCCTGCCCTGTTGCCAAAACCTGTCCTGCTCTCAGAGCCTGTCCTGCTTTTAGGGCCTGCCCTGCTGTCAGGGTTTGTCCTGCTTTCAGGGCATAACCTGCTTTTAGAGCCTGCCCTGCATGCAGAGCTTGTCCTGTTGCTAGGGTCTGCCCAGCTTGCAGAGCTTGTCCTGCTGCCAGAGCCTGTCCTGCTTGCAGAGCTTGTCCTGTTGCTAAGGCCTGCCCTGCTGTCAGGGCTTGACCTGCTTTCAGAGCTTGTCCTGTTGCCACGGCCTGTCCTGCTTTTAGAGCCTGTCCTGTTTGCAAGGCTTGTCCTGTTGCCAGAGCCTGCCCTGTTGCCAGGACCTGTCCTGCTTTTAGAGCCTGTCCTGCTTGCAAGGCTTGTCCTGTTGCCAGAGCCTGCCCTGTTGCCAGGGCTTGCCCTGTTGCTAGAGCCTGTCCTGCTTTCAAGGCCTGTCCTGCTTTCAAGGCTTGTCCTGTTGCTATGACCTGTCCTGCTTTCAAGGCTTGCCCTGTTGCTATGACCTGTCCTGCTTTCTGGGCTTGCCCTGCTTGTAAGACCTGTAGCTGTGCTGCAAGCTGATGTTGTTTTAATTTCCTAGCATGTATGCTTCTTAAACGAGCAGCTAATGCTAACTGTTGTAGCTGATTTGCTTGGAGCACCTGGCCAGCAAGTATTTGCTGCTGAATGGCAGCTTGAGCATTTGCTGCTTGTGCTATATCAACAGAGGGAAGCACTCCATGCTGAACTGATTCTACTACTTGACCAGCAACCGGTACCACAGGTGCAATAGGCTCGACTGCAACCAAACCTGGGTACTGCACAACATCAGCATGTTCCTGATGATAATGAGGACGTCCAGGTCTCCGATCTGTATTGAGGCTAGGTCTAAATGCCACAGGGCGGTCCGGAGCGCGGGTATCCTGTATGCCCGTGAGGTCGAAATATATGGATGGATGTCGATTATTTGTTGGCCTTCGGTGGCTGGTTGGCCGTCTATTATAGTCTTTATCTTTATACTCAACAACCTTTTCATAAATGAGAATAGGTGGTTTCTCTCTTGAAGTTCCTCTCTGTCGGCTGCTTTGTCTATATCTATCTGGTGCACCCCCTCGCTGGGCTCTGTCTCTTTCTCTTTGCCTGTCTGCATGGCTTGACCCCCGTCTTCCAAGCGTCTTTGATCTTTCTCTTTCCCTTTCTCTCTCGATATCATGTGTATTCCTCGATGGCCATCTTGTTTGATAAGAGGGTCTGTTTGTATGAACGCTTCGTGGATTACTTAGAATCTCCTGTTTCTTTTGCTCAGCTTTTGCAACTTCTCTGTCAATCTCTTGTTGACGATCTTGTTCGCGCTGACGGTTCAGCTCAATACTCGACACACTAAACCGTCTTTTTGCTAGATCATCTCTCGCACCACCTACATTTTCACCATCCAAAGTTCCCTTTCGATCGAGGAACGTATTTCGGGATACATCCACCCCTCTCAGTGTTCCACCTCGTTCTTTTAGCCTAAGTACCTCTTCAGTCCTTTCTCTCTCCCTCTGGAAATCTCTCTCAATTTCGTCGTTGCTCAGTTCCTTGCCACGACTTGATGAAGGTATGCTTGCAGCTCTGCTATCTCTCTTCAGACCGTCCCCACTGTCATCAGCCCTGTCATCTAAACGAGAGGGAGTGTGCTGTCTATTGCGCAACAGACCCCGTCTATCTTCGAGGCTTTCGTGGACTCGAGCCCCGGAGGCCGGATTGTCACTTGTCACTATAACCAATGAACTGGCAATTCTTTCAGAGGCATCGGTATCGTCTATGGGACTTTGCAGATCAACTTGACAACGAGTGACTCTTGTTGTCAGTGCTAATAACAGTATGACAAGCATGATGATATATCAGGTATCTGAAAATTGATAAAAAACAGAAGGAATTAGAGGATTGTGTATATACCCAAAAATACATTACAGAAATTATACAAAGACATCTTATAGGCCTAGTCATGTTAATCTCTGGTGAAGAAAATGTGACAAAATAATTCCCTTAACGTAGGATTTTGTTTAAAAACAATAAATAAAACAATATCAGTACAGAAAACCTGTCGGAATTTGTTTTATTAGAGGTGTACAGTTAATTATAAATACAAATGTATTGTTATTAAAAATGACATATTTGATACAAAACCAATGATCTTGTAGACCAAATATTTACAAACGACATTGAAATACAGGCATTTCCCCGTTTACGATGTTTCATTTTACGATAAATCAAGTTTGCAATGGGTTTAGTAGTTCCGATGGTTTCGATGTTACGAAGCAATACCGATAAGACAATATTGAAAATGTATTCTAAATTTAGCACGCGACGGGCACAGGCAAGCAGCGTACGATGGCATCATGAACTTCATGGAGTTAAATTTATGATACAGTAATTCATATTTCATTAAAGGATATGTATGTACAGTACTGAGAGAGAGAGAGAGAGAGAGAGAGAGAGAGAGAGAGAGAGAGAGAGAGAGGTAAGTCACACTGGTAAACAAACGAATCGGCGGGAAACAGCTGTTTTGTGATTTTGAGGGATTTTATTTAACACAAAGTATGTTAGTTTACCTTTGTATACCCGTTTTACATTTATGTTCAAAAGTTGTAATAATAATTTCATTAATACATTCGTTTCGTTTAGCAACTAAAACAATTATTTTCCTAATTCTTTCCGTAGTTGCCTGAATCAGCTGTTTCTGAAAATAACTTTTTCCCCAAAGGCGGGATGATTGTTTTTTTTATACATATTACGATGATAATATATCAATATAATTATACAGTATGAATGGATTCTGTAAGTAAAATAACAGCTTCATTACCATCACCTTAAATACAGCTGTAATAGCCTATTTGACTTTGCAAATGGATGCTATGTGTGTAACACCTGGGCTAGCCCAGGTCTATAGTTCATACATAGCCTGCACATTTTTATCTCCTGCTTGTTCATACATATGGTAACAACTGATAAGGAAGTTGCTATATAAAAATACATGAATAGTCACAAAACCACGGTAGGCTGTGAGTAGTGTATGTTGGGCTACCGCATATGCTCAGATTGTACTGTATACCCTAGTGTAGGCTAGGCTAGGCTAATTTCAAGTTATGTTTTTTCAAGAAACGATGGGGTTTTGTAATGTAACCCCATTGTAAATGGGGATAAGTCGATAAAACTACTATTCTAGGCTTGTTTTGGTTTGGTTTATTATTGAGCTTTGATGCTGTAGGTTCTTGTTCATTACTGGAATTATGAAATAGATCGAAGCTTAATTTTCTGAAAAAGTAGCCAACTGTCCGAGTAGAATCTACCCCGATAAGCAGGCTACAACATGATCGCAAATGCAATGTATTAATTCAGATCAGAATTAGCATACTAAAAGATTCTAAGTAGAACTATGCAAGAGCTCACCAGGTTTTACTTTGAAAAATTTTTTCCTATACTATTTTGGTTGCTTATTAAGAATTTACCATTATTTTTTGTCGGTTGATTGTAACTAACCTCAAAAGTTGTACATTGACCATCCTGGAATGCTATCACGCATGCACAGTGTTACAGGGGAGCTTTTGGGAAAAAGTGGTTTCCTTCACGGGGGGAGTTCGGCCGACTAAGCGACACGGCCTGCTAGGTTACGGTACGTTAGGTTAGTATAGTTCCTTTTATAATAGGTTTCCTTCGCCAATCCCTTCTTAAACATATGGCTCCCTAATGACTTGCGAATGCCGGAACCGTTCCATAACAACAATAAGGCGTCCGGTCTTTCTCCCATAGTTTTCAAAACCCCGCGTTCCCAAAGGGTCCCAGCCATGTTGGGCACATAAGAGGATAATAATAATTGACCGACAATAAACATCACCATCTCCTTCATCAGCAACACTAAAAGTATGGGAAAAATCGATTTCCAAGGTAATAGTCCTTGCGGAGTCGTTGTTTAGAAATACCATATTCTATAAGAGAGAGCAACTGTTACTGTACGTCACGACCAACACTTGAAAGTTTACTGGCCACCAATGGTTTTGTAAGTAGGTCAATTTGCATCGCCTTTGATTTTCATTAATTAAGCAATAATTATTTTACCAAACTGAGTGATAGGTTTCATTATCACCCAAATGAAGTATATACTATTGCAAGAAATACCAAAATCATACCTACATTTCCGTACACATAACAGAAAAGGAACACATAAGATATAACGAAACAGACACACGAAATCATATTGGTAACTGATGAACGGCTGTGTTCGAATCGGTGCGCTTTAGTTTCGAGATAATGATTATCGCCGATTAATGTCAAATATGTGTACCAATCTGAATCAAAACGGAAAAACTTTCTCAGAGCTATGCAGACTTGTATTCTGTTTACAATATGGTAATATATTAATAAAAATAAAATTCATTATAATCGATAACACATTTGGTGAAAAGACAAGGAGACGAGGTAGCTCCGTTATATATTTTATTATTAAAACGTATTTTTTAAGAATGGAATTATAACTTAAATTATATCATTGTTTATTTAACCAACTTGTACAAATCATAAACTATTTACACATTATGAATCTAATTTTGTATGAAAGGAACCATTCTCAAGTGGTGTTCAAGCGCCAAAAACAGCCAACTGATTGAGACAACTGGAAGCGACGGTGATACTTCATGTCGAAAATAGCAGTTGTCATTTTTACGCTCAGGAATCGTCGAGTTTGAAATTAATCGTCCGTATAAAGGTAAGTTTTGTTCACCTTTAAATAAATCTTGAGAAGGCTGATTTACATTATTATACTCTCATGATCATTTATGTTATTAAAATGTCCAGCTAAGATCCGGACTCGTAATTAGGCTTTGCTTTGCTTAGAAATGCCTTAAAAATGGATCATATTGGATGTGTTAAGAATTTCCTAACAGAATTATTTCCTTTCAAAATAACAGATTCATAAGGAGCAACTTTGACCGAGAGGTTCAATATCTTTTTATCGGTTTACGCAGTTCATAACATTTGGATTACAGACACAGGCCTAACATTTGGATTATAGCAATAGGCCTATGCTGTTTTCAGCTTTTCATTATAACTACTCTTGTTAATGTTGTCAAAATTTTCCTTATGGTTCTTTCCTTTGTTCTTGTCATGGTTCATGCCTTTGGTCTGTTATAGTTCCTGTTTTTGTTAATGTTCTTGTTCATGGTTGTTACTGTTAGTGTTCTCGTCCAGGATGTTGTTGTTGTTGACGTAGTTGTTCTTATGGTTTTTGTTGTTTCAAGAAAAAATTTCAGATAACAGCGGAAACTTTTAGAATAAATAAATATAGGCCTATCATATAATGCTGGAAAGTCATATGCCTTTCGAGAGCTAACCAGTCTATAAGCTTCTATGATAGATGGCATCAGTAAAACACACACACACACGAACGCACATACATACGCGCGCGCACGCACACACACACACACGCATGAAAACAGGCAGAAGAGAGAAATAAACATCGAACGAAAGGAGTGTTTCGTTGTATTTTGAAACGAATTGAGATGGAGTCATTGAGTCGTTCCGTAGTGACAAAGAATCATTATGATATGTGAACAACTAATAAAATAAAATAAAAAAAAATTAAAAATACGCCGAAGTTTCTTCGGCGCAGTCGAGTTTTCTGTACATCGTGAAATGGTGTAAAAAAAAATAAAAAAAAAAACAGCCACGGCCCGTGAAACTCTTAGCCGCGGGCCATGAAACTTTCAGCCACGGCTCGGTAGTGGCCTGTGTTGTTGGCACCTATAGCGGTGCTAGACGCACGACCACAGCTAACTTGAACCTTAAATAAAATGAAAGCTATTCAAGGTAGAGGGCTGCAATTTGGTATGTTTGATGATTGGAGGGTGGATGATCAACATACCAATTTGCAGCCCTCTAGCCTCAGTGGTTTTTAAGATCTGAAGGCGGACAGAAGAAGTGCGGACGGACAGACAAAGCCATCTCAATAGTTTCCTTCTAGAGAAAACTAAAAAATGGGTTCATGACACTGGTTTTGCGAGCAACGGGGTCACTATTATGCCAAGACATGACACGTAGATTCGATATTCATCGAAAGCTGAACTGGGACGGAATCGTAAAGAAGGAAAGAAGCAAACAAAAATACAAATGCTACAAGGATGATGCTACTCCGTTAGATCTCGTGCTTTAAACAAGAGGGTCTTTGCGTCATTGTCGCTATCTTCGGAATCGTCGCAGTACCTTTCCTTTCGCTTTCGTTCTGAATACATTTGTAATGTCGGAAGATCTCAAAGCAGTTTGATGTATCTCTAGAATGTCTAGATGATTATCTCCGTTGTGTAGAACGGCTTAGATATCGTGTTCGCTACTACTAGTACTAAGTTCCTCGTTGAAGGGATGGATAGATCTGTCGCCTGGCACACTGTTGGCCCAGCGTTCGACTCTCCTACCGGCTAATGAAGAATTAGAGGAACTTATTTCTGGTGATAGAAATTCATTTCTTGTCATAATGTCGTTCGGATCCCACAATACTGTAGGTCCGTTGCTAGGTAACCAGTTGGTTCATAGCCACGTAAAATAAACCTAATCCTTCGGGCCAGCCCTCTGTTAATCAGCTCAGTGGTCTGGTTAAACTAAGGTATACTTAACTTAACTACTAGTACTATATGTCTGTTGCCATGGTTATTCACTGTGCGCGAACTTTATTCCATTATAGACGAAGACGGGAGCAAATATCATTATATCAGGACATCAGTAACGGAAAAAAAGATTGAAGTAAAGCCAGTACAAATAATCTTGCGTTATTTATGCTTTCTTTCATGACTACAAGGACGTAGTTGGCACAGTTACCCAAATATACTCTGAATCATTTGCGTTTGTTTTTACAAACAGCGGGAAGCTACAGTTTCATTAATTGCAGTGAAGATTATGGATATAGATACAAACTTGAACTGATACCAGAAATCCAAACAATTTTTCTTTTGACCAAAGTAACTGAAAATCATAAAAATCCATACAATAATATTGACGTAGTAATACAATAGTAACAGACATTTGTACAGACAGACAGTTCCTCGCTAGGTGAGCGGGTTCCGTTCTCAGCTACCACTCTGTTGGTCGCGAGTTCGAATCTCCGACCGGGCAATGAAGTTCAAGAGGAATGTGTTTCTGGTGATAGAAATTCATTTCCCGCTATAATGCGGTTCGGATTCCACAATAAGCTGTAGGACCCATTGCTAGGTAACCAATTGGTTCTTAGCCACGTAAAAACAAATCTAATCCTTCGGGCCAGCCCTAGGAGAGCTGTTAATCAGCTCATTGGTCTGGTTAAACTAAGATATACTTTTTTTTTTTTTTGTACAGACAGACAGATACCACCTAGGGCCCCTCTTTGACGAAGGCACTAATGAAAAAGCAGGGAAGTTGTTCAACCTGTCAAAATTACAATACGTATACAAGTGTATTATAGCATCTGGCAATTGACACCATCCAGAAATAAGTGCCACCAACAGTCGTATGTCGACATAAACTCGTTTTCAAAGCTACTGATAAAAACCAGTGCTGTGAATCTTTCACAACACAAGAGAATTCTCCTGTTTTACCATCTCTCTCTCTCTCTCTCTCTCTCTTTTCTCTCTCTCTCCAGTGGAATAGAAAGTAAAAATAATGTCGTGTCGTCACCAGGAAAATCATGTGGATATGAATCTGAAGCCCTGAAACTGCGTTCACCTTTAAGAATTACTGTCAGAATATGATTAAATTTACAGACTGCGCAGAGACTGGCTTTACTTCCGGTTTGTGGTTGCAACTTTGCCATTTGACGATATTGGCATTTTCCTCTTAGTTATTGGATTTATTACTTTTTGTTATTGTTTCTTCAACGATTTCATCAAAGACTGTACACGCGCATCCGTTCTATCTATTTATCGATCTATCTTATATATATATATATATATATATATATATATATATATATATATATATATATATGTGTGTGTATGTATATATATATATATATATATATATATATATATATAATTTATATATGTGTGTGTGTGTTAGGGAGAGAGAGGATGTGTACAAAATTAAATCAAGATATATATATGACATGACGAATTAATGTGCTTAGATAACCTTCAAATACCTAAGGGTATGACCTTCGTCTTTTGAATTTCATCTGTAATGGACGTCTTCCCCCTCCAGATACGTCATCTCTCTCTCTCTCTCTCTCTCTCTCTCTCTCTCTCTCTCTCTCTCTCTCTCTCTCTCAAGCGCGGAAACTCAGTTAAGCCTCAGGTACTTTGACCTATTTCCTTCATTCCAGATATTGCGATGTCGGCCTCACAGCAATGCCACACTGGCGAGTTTTCTGTCTACTTTATCATTTAACAGCAAACTTTACCCTCAGTAGCCTTATAGCATCAAAGTTCAATGGTAAACCGAACCAAGTAAAGCCTAAAATAACAGTTTTATCGACTTTTCCCCAGTTACGGTGGGGTATTCTTAAAAAAAATAAACCTAACTTGAAATCAGCTTAGCCTACAATAGACTATGCAGTATCTGTACATATACGTAGCCTAGCCTACTCTATACATACAGCCTACCATGATTTTGTGACCTTTAATGCATTTTTATATAGCAACTTCCTTATCAGTTGTTACCATATAGGATATAGGATAAAGTACGCTGCAAAGTTTGGCCAAGAGACACTAGAAGATTGCAATTAAGCGTTGTGCATTGGTAAGAAGATGTGCGTTGGCATTAACAGAAAAGCTTTAATTGTGTTGTTTCGATGCTATGCACTATTTTTTTTCCAATTTGGATAAAATATCTATATTGATTTATGAATATAAATTGACAGTGGTCTTTGATGCAATGTTAGACCTTATATATATATATATATATATATATATATATATATATATATATACATATATATATATATATGTATATTAATATATACATATATATATATATATATATATATATATATATATATATATATATATATATATAAATATCTAACATTGCATCAAAGACCACTGTCAACTTATATTCATAAATCATTATATATCTTATCGAAATTGGAAAAAATTAGTATATAACATTGAAACAATATATTATATTATATATATTATACATATACATATATATATATATATTTATATATACCTATATATATATATATATATATATATATATATATATATATATACATACATATATAAGGAAACCACTATACCCTGGACGCACATAGAAAAAAAAAAAGAAAGGATGTAACCTTCGCTTCCTCCTCAGAGCTTCAGTTCTTTGTAAGAACTCTATATTCTTTTTTCGGGCAACAGACGACGCAAGAGAAAGGGAGAAAGAAGTAAAAATGGTGTTATGTTCCCCACCCAGGAAATGACGCAAAGGAATTATGTTCCCTTTTTCTTTTCAGCGTGGAGGACGCGCCATTGTGTAAGGTTTGTCAATCCCTTGACCAACATATTCCTACCCAGAAAATGCTCTCTGGTATTGTACATTTGAAAAGGATTTTTGTCCACAGAGAATGACAAAAGCAGTCGTGAGATGGTTATTTTCATAGAGGGTTTAATAAATATCGTGGCTAGATGCAGATGTATGATTGTGTAAATGTGTGTGTGTGTGTATGTACGTATGTAGTCACTATTCGGTTTTCCCCCCTTTTCATGGGGTGGGGCCAAATTTCTAACCTTTTGGACTCCCGGCTACTCTCATTGGATGCGGTTTTTAGTAGCAGACCTAATCTTTTCTGGTAGCTATTTACAGCTGGGTGAACTAGTGGGCGATAGGCCAACACCAGTCCATGGACCTAGTTGATCTGAGCCAAGCGCTGTACTACTCAGTAAAGGTACCCACTCTCTCATTATATATATATGTAAATATATATGTATACAGTATATATATATATATATATATATATATATATATATTATATATATATATATATATATATATATATAATTATATGTGTGTGTGTTGTTCTTATAGACATATGATTGTGTACAGGTAAGTAGTGCATTATTTCATATGCCATTTGCACGTTAGCAAGTTACGTTTATTTATATCTAATAGATATTTAATAATTACTGACGCCAACGAGATCATTTATCGCTTATTTTTAAGTAAGCTCCATCCGTCTTATACGAAGACTCAAGCGCGTGAAAATGAGCACGACTGAATTTTTAAAGAAAGGAATGTCGAACAGAATAAAGGTAAAAGGTCAGAGACACAGGGAAAGTAAAACAATGAGGTCATTTATCTGATGTGTTAAAACTAACGACTCGGCATCTGTAGGTATCGATATCAGACTGGCCTGCCACTTCTTTCGACAACTTCATGTGACATGTCTGTCTTTTCCTGTCATCCTTCCAAATTTCTCGATCAGTCTGGCAATTGGCTCTATTCTGTCCCTTTCCAGTAATGCAAGTCAGCCGGGTGAATAAACTTGAATGAATATACAATTAATGATGAAATGAATAAAGGCGTAAATATTAAGAGTAAAGAAAGACTGGTTGAAGAATGGAAAGGCAACGCTCTGATTCGTAAATATGATAACATATAACATTGACAGATAAGAAAGTAAGAATAGAAACCTGATAATAAGATGAAGGTTGAATGGACAGTGAAAGCCTTACAGATACGATCGAGAATAATAATTATAAAAAAATGGTATACTGGCGATAGGTAAATGCCATGAGGAAAGGTTGAACGCCCAATGACCAGGTGGTCTTACCATTTGCTAAAATGCGGAAGTATAGTTAAAGGTCACTGAAGCTATGGTATTAAAGGGATTGTGAATATGAATGATGAATGGGACGCACAAATGAATGAGGTGAAAACTGTGAGGATAAATGATAGTTGATGACTGTAGCTGGGGAGTATATGGAAGAAGTTGAATTCATGTATGAAAAATGAAAAACACCACCTGTAGAAATGGATGGCATTATCATGAAATTACGTTTGTAAGAGTGAGTTTTTCTTCATTACATTAAATGCAATATTTCAGATTTACAATCTCGTTACAGGAAATTGAAAACAATTGATCTTTTGAATAGCGATAATTGTAACAAAGGAAAAGTAAGAGAATATATGGTATTGTCTTTTAGTAGAGCCGTATGTAAAACAAGATAACTGAGAAAGTACGATGAAGTTAATAAGTGAATGCATGAAAGGTGCGGAGTTCGAGGTGAAAGGAAAGTTTTTCATTCATTTTCTATTTCAGGTTTTAAGATCTGAGACTGAAAGCTTGTCGATGAATGAATATTGTTGAATGTTATTAGAAGTAATATATATATATATATATATATATATATATATATATATATATATATATATATATATATATATATATATATATATGTGTGTGTGTGTGTGTGTGTGTGTGTGTGTATATGCATGCATACATACATACATATATATAATATATATATACACACATACATATATCAACATTCCAACATGCACCTTTCTCCCCTTCCGAGGGGGTAGCACCACCATACATGTATGGCATTCGTTCTTCTCAGCATTTCTTTAGGAATGAGGTTGCCAGCCCCATGCCCTTTTCTTGACGATGGTACCTATTCACACCTGGGTCGGCTAGTGGCAATAGGTAAGGCTCGAACTACGGACCTTACGGATGTAAAACCAGTGATCTATCACTACTGGGTATGGTTCTCTAGACGATATTGATAAATTGCCCCTTCAGGCACCAGTCTCTCTATACAGTCAGGTTTCACAGTGCCACAGATATTGTTTGGAAATCACGAACTTCAAGGTTAACAAATTTGATCAGGCACTCACGATGTTTTCCTTTTCAGTGGGGAAAATATTTCTCGCTTTTTGGATTTTTAAATCATTTACCTTCTCCGTTTTTAAGAGGCGTTCTTACCAGTCAAGAAGGCATACCCATAAATCCAGTGACTGCAGATTTTTTTTGTCTTCCAATTGCGTGGTAACGCCCCTTGACCATTCTTTTTTTTTTTTTTTCTTGCTTTCTTCGGGCATGGGCTAGAAAATGGCATTAGGTCCTTCAGGATTTGCTCTTATAAAAAAAAACAGGCTATCGAGGAATGTTTAGATGCAATCAGTAAAAAGAGCATGAAATGAAGATAATGACAAAAATATGGAAAAGAAAATAAACCCTTGATGATTTCAGAGAGAGAGAGAGAAAGAGAGAGAGAGGGAGACAAAAACCAATAGAAATGGAATTTTACCTCTCGTTATTACTCCACCTTCAGACCAACAAGATTAATTGACTGATTAAATACTCTAAACTGGCGTCACATACTTGCATTCATCGACTACGTCATTGACCAGAGTCACTACGACAGGTTCCACCACATACTTCATTTCTTTGGACGTAGCCACAATTAAAACTCCTTTCAAATTAGAAGACACTCAGTTTATTATTAATAATCATTCTTGTCAGAATAATCAGTCACGTTGCATCAACTGTAGAAAAGGTACGTCGTTTCAGGTCAATCTCTTGAAATAATAATAATAATAATAATAATAATAATAATAATAATAATAATAATAATAATAATAATAACAGCCGGTCAAATTCCCTCCTTTCACACACCATTAGACAATCTCTCATATTATACTAGCGATCCTTTCAATATAGAATCTAAAGAACAAACAGTTATTATACCATTTGATTAGGATTCATTAGATAAGAGTATTTCAGGTCTCCATGGTTAAAACAAGTTAACAATGCGCCGAAGTTTCTTCGGCGCAATCGAGTTTTCTGTATAGCGTATAATGCTGTATGAAACTCTCAGCCACGGGCCATGAAACGCTCAGCCGTGACCCATAAAACTTTCAGCCACGGCCAGGTGGTGGCATGTGTTGTTGGCACCTATAGCTGTGCCAGACACACGATCATAGCTAACTTTAACCTTAAATAAAATCAAAACTGCTGAGGCTAGAGGGCTGCAATTTGGTATGTTTGATGATTGGAGGGTGGATGATCAACGTACCAATTTGCAGCCCTCTAGCCTCAGCAGTTTTTAAGATCTGAGGGCGAGCAGAAAAAGTGCAGACGATCAGACAAATAGTTTTCTGTAAAAGAGAACTATTGAGAGAGAAACAGCCATCTCAATAGTTTTCTTTTACAGAAAACTAAAAAAAAAAAAAAAAAAGCGATGGAGAAGTTAGAATGTTGAGGATTACGAGTCTGGCTGGAATTAAAGAGCACTTAAGCGTCGGCTGAGCGAGATCAACTAAGCCTAGATTGTATTACATGCTTGGGTGTGAGTCAGATTCTAACCATATCAGTACAATGTTGTCGACGGGAGACAGACAGAGAGAGATAGAGACAGAAACAGAGGGAGAGAGAGAGGGCGTAAAAAAGGCTGTGAATAATATAGATATATCAGTGAAAGTAAGGTTTAAGCCTCCGCATTAAATGCTACGTTGGGGTATTTTTACCTCTTAACCAAGCTTTCCTTTGATCATTTTATTTCGCGTTTAATACATATGTATATATATGTGTGTATATATATGTATGTATATGTCTCTACATATATATCTACACACACACACACACACACACATATATATATATATATATACAGTAATATATATATATATATATATATATATATATATATATATATATATATATATATATATATTGTGTGTGTAGTAAGTATATGACACCCAGACATTTGCGCTGCCATGCTGATCATGGTCTGGTTAACCAACCACGCTGGTATATAAAAACACCCGCTACTTTCGAAGGCGTAGACACACGCGACGCGCTAACTATAAAGCGACGTGTACCGTAGATATGCAAGGGCACGCAATTTTCCCAGACGATGATTCCATTGTGTGTTGATTAGGCTGAAATACCTTTCTTGCATGAATTGGTTTAAGTCGTCTGAAAACCGTGGGTTAAGAAAAGAATTGGTATTGAAGTGAGGGCTTAGATGACTTGATAGCTTGAGTAAACAGGTCATGGAGTTATTTTTTTTTTTATTAACGTTAACAGCATTACTCAGAAGCTTACTGGTATTTTAAGGCTGTTAGACTTGAACTTCCTTACTCAATTAACACAGGTCATTGAACTGTATTGGGTATGCTGATTTTCCTTCAGTTTTAGATGATACACACACACAGGCATATAGTACACACACACACACACACACACACACACACATATATATATATATATATATATATATATATATATATATATATATATATATATATATATATATATGTGTGTGTGTGTGTGTGTGTGTACTACGATGTGTATACATGCATATATTTATATATACATCCATATCCGTGTGTGTGTGTGTGTGTGTATAATATAATATATACAGTATAGGCTATATAATGTATGCATGTCATGTATATATATACAGTATATATACATATATATATACACATTTATACATATACACACATTTCTGCTGAGAATATCATCGTAAATAAATATATAAATAAAATAAAAGAATTAAGTAAATCTAAAACAGTAAATACAAGGAAACTTGGCACATCAGGAGCTCTCAGCTGTCGCACCGAAAACAAGGCTAGTGTCTCACGAACTCAAATTCTGGCATCTTTGAGCAACATATCCCGATACTCTCAGCGAGTGATAATTGAATATAGAAATAGTTTGGCTACAGAATAACAATGATTGCCTAGAGAACTTTGTGACACCGCCTTCTTAGCATAACAACATTATGCCGGGTTACTTTATCGGTGTGAACAAGAGTTCTTCCGATGCGTGTTGTCTCTTCTTTGATAAGGTATCTCCCTAAATACTCACGCTTCACCAGTCGGTGTCTGCTTGATATGTCTAATAGCTATGCTTGCTAACAATCACCGAATTCGGTTTCCCTCCGCAATTTAACATAGCCTCTTTTTAACGGAATCAGTTATGTTAATGTTAATTACAGAATATATATATATATATATATATATATATATATATATATATATATATATATATATATATATATATGTATATATATGTATGTATGTATATATGTGTGTATGTTTGTATATATGTAGAGGGAGGAGAGGGAGAGAGAGAGAGAGACAGACGTCACTGGACCTGCAACCTAATATCCTTGTTTCAGTCAAGGCACAAAATGGCTAAAATCAGGAAAGGAAGCAACACGGGTTGTTCATAAACAAGAAGGAAATGACAGACTTGCCGTCTTAAAAGCAGAAGCATGAAGAAATTTTCCAGAGAGCACACGTGAGAGGACGTGGCCTGACGAGTGTTACGAAGTTAGCGGAGGGAAGGAATACACATTATGAGATCAGCGGGATAGCGACTGAAAAGCTAATCTTGTGGCTGAGAGGAATAACATCGAGGCAGGAGTTAGGAACTGAATCATTGATTTAATACTCAGTACATGCGACGCGGTTCGTGATTTATTCCCACATTATTATAAATGCCGAAACCTTACGTTCCCCTTGTATATGAGATTTGAAGAGGTACAAGCTGTTGACGAATGACTTTATCCAATCCCAAGTTCATTCTGAGATCCACATACAAGTGTCGAATCCGGGTAGACTCGTATCACATTGATACACACACACACACACACACACACACACATATATATATATATATATATATATATATATATATAATGTCATGTGTGTGTGTAGAGATATAGATAAGGACACAACAAATCAAGTAGAAGCCCTTAATGAAATTAGAAATTATCTATCCCCTTGGGACGTATAGGACAGATTTATGTATCATCCAAATGAGAGACAATTCGTGATAGACTTTATTCTAAAAAAGACTCTTCTTGTCATGCAAGGCTTCCTTGCAGGATATCACTTCCTGGAGAAATGATTCATTCGCGAAGGATGTCTGGCCTGGTCGAGGACATTTTCCATCGCCTTTCCTGTCAGCTGTTGCCCTTTAAGCCATCATCCATGCTCCTCCGAGGGCGTTTTATTGCTGCTGGTCCTCGACGACGGACACTCGATCATAATGAAAATTCTGAGGCAGGGAAAGTTTTCTTTCAGTGGCGTGCTCAGTAATATGTAGCACTGGACTGTAATCTCTAATTTCATTAAGGGCTTCTACCTGATTGGCTATGTGTCCTCATCTATATATCTATATACATATATATATGAATATATATATATATATATATATATATATATATATAATTTTGAACATTGAATATGCACATGGAATGTAACGTTATGAAGATATACTTTTTTGCAGTATGAATTACTTAGGGTGTCTTAAAAATCTATACATACTAGAATGCCAAAAGTGAATAGTGTATATATTTATTTTATATATATTATATAATATATATATATATATATATATATATATATATATATATATATATATATATATATTATATACATACATACACACACACACGTATATATATACCAAAATACACACACACACACACACACACATATATATATACAGTATATGTGTGTGCTTGTGTATATTTATATAAATTATATGTACGTGTGTATGTATGTATGTATGTATATAATATATATACATATATATTATATAAATGTATAAATATATACACTATTCATTTTTGGCATTCTAGTATGTATAGACTTTTAAGACACACCCTAAGTAATTTATACGGCAAAAAAAGTTTATCATTATAACGTTACATTTCATGTGCATATTTAATGTTCAAAATTAAATTAAAAAGAGAAAAACAAATCCCTGTTATCTCCACTCTTACATTTGTATGGGACTAGAACCATTTGCATAATTGAGTTCTTGTTTTGTTGGCTTAATGATCTATCTCATCAGCTAATGGTTTTCTCTTTCCCATCCTGCTTTGACAGGTATATTACGTAAAAAGCTCTAAAAAAACAGGTTCACTTTCCCCAAAGAAATATATGAAATATGTTTTAATTATTAGTGAACACATGATTAGTTTCAAGAACTGCATTTAAAAATAATCTTCAGCACTTGTGTATGTAGAGGTACGAAGGCAAAGATATTGAAAACTAAAGGTGTTATCAGTACAAAATTTTTGGTGAATTTTCTACGAGAAACTTTATGGTCCGCCAGCATTATGCAATGAAGTATATATAGTATAAAGCCATGCTTACATTATCATTATTGAAGAAAATTTCCCAAGTCTAAAGTTAACTACACTATTGACGAAGATTTCCCTAGTCTACAGGTAACTACACTATCATTATTGAAGAAAATTTCCCTAGTCTACAGGTAACTACACTATCATTTTTTAAGAAAATTTCCCTAGTCTACAGGTTAACTACATTATCATTATTGAAGAAAATTTCCCTAGTCTACAGGTAACTACAATATCATTATTGAAGAAAATTTCCCTAGTCTAAAGTTAACTACACTATCATTAATACAGAATACCTCATAGTAAGGTGTTTTAATCTCAGTTACATCAGTACATAAATATATAATTATTCTAAATGTAACTGAGACGATAAAGATAGGTAAGAATGAAAACTGATCGTATCATTTACGGTCCTTTCACTTCTGCTTTAAAAAAAAAAAAAAAAAGAAATCTGGTAATTTCTGGTATGAGGCACAAAATGGAAAGCTGAGTCGTCTATTAGCCAAGAAAAAGGAACATTTCCTAAGAAGCCAGTTAGTTATGTTTCTGTTCAAGTCTTGCAGATGGCATCAGTTTGTGATTCTGTTACTTGGCTAATTGGGTCTTAACACTAGGAAACGAGGCTTAGATATACTGTACGTATTAAAATGGCATAATTGCTATACGTTCTAACATGACTCTATCTACAATAATTCTTGTATAAATGACAAGCGTAAATTTGGACATTATATATAAACAAAAGTAATTATCTTTAATATAAAAAAGTATTCTTCATGTTGACTGAGTTTTTTATCCTTCGTAATAATGGTCTTTCCAGTCTGAAGTACGTGAGGTTTTTGCTGAGAGGGCAACTTTTGAATTACTTTGCTTCGAATAAATGGAGCACCCATTACGTGTTAAGATATGAGTATGGGAAGTAACCTCTTGCAGATAAAATCAATCGTTTAGACTAACTACGTTAGCTTGTGACGTTTGGAAATGTGCTTTGGTGTTTATTAATGCTGAAAAACGTTCATGGGCACCTTTAATCGAGATCTTCATACCTGTTTTAACACTAGAACATATAGACATAAAGGTTTTTAGTAGATTTGTATATAAGATAAAGGCGGTTAATGTAATTAATGTATATATTGACTGAGAGAGTACGCAGGAAGAGACAATACCTGGCACATAAATTATTCTTATTCAATCACTTATATTTTAGAGAAATTGTCCGTAAAAGCTCGATTCGAACATCAAGTATTTTCCATTTTCTCCGAAATCTGTTTTCGGCAGTGGATCGATCCCTGGTAGCCTCATGGGTGAAGCCTGATTTTGTCTCAATATTTCCCTTTGCTTATAGGCAAGAATATAATCTCCCTTCACAGTTTTCCATTAAAAGTTACTAGGCTTTTGGTATGAGCCTAGTTTCATCTCTGATACTGAATGTCTCCTTTTATAATCTGCGGCGTGCTCTCATTTTTGCATTCCACGGCTTAGTGTTTTTCAAGCCAAATGCTCTGTGCTTTTGTCGTATCTTAGCCGTAGATTCCCTTACTTCCTCTGGGTTACGAAACCATAAATGTTTTATCAAGTTAATTTAACGTTAGGCTGAAGAATGTTTTTGTGTGATTCCATGTAGATTAGGAAACTTTACTGTCTAAATGGTTGGAAGGTGTCCATTAAAAAGTATACCTTCATTAAACAACTGTCATTTAATCTAATGCGTTTTTGACTAGAGGATTCAGGCGTGTCTATTTTTTTTTAATTTTTAAATGCTACATAAGATTTCACTTGCACCCATATCAGTTCAGTGGCAATATACTTGCAGTGTTAAGGATATAGACTGGCCACTTGTTGTTCATGGTCTCTTGCAATCATTGTCTTTAAGCGAATGTGTCTGCGATGTTACTAATTCTGCTAAACTCACATTTATTTAGATTATCTCCTAGATTCACGTCCTTTTATGAGCAGTTTGTCATATACATTTTTTGGGCAAACAGTCGCATGATACGATGCATTATCCAGCCCTGTGACGAAAGATGGTCTGATACTGGGAAAAAGTTTATCAGTTTTTGAACCTCGAGGTGGATCAAGCGGCGAGCCTTTAAAGATGTTAGTTAAAGAAAATAATCCCCAATTTCTTCGTAGCTCAAGCAGCTTAACTGTCTCAAAATGACCTGTCTTAGGTCGGTGGGAAAATTGATAGCGTTCCAAAAACATATAGTGCGTTTCTACGTTTATGATTTTCATTTTAATCGAAATTAATAATATAGATGATTTATAAAAATATATATTTCAACGAGAGAATATAAATGCCCGAAAACACCAAGATGAATTGATACTGGATAATGATACGTATAGAGAGAATCTCTTCCTAAATTTAGTGTGATTATCAGGAATTAACTTCGTTTGCGACCCTTCCCTTATTTTTGTCTATTATCTTCTAGACACAGTTCTGTCGATTTGAGTAAATTTAACTGTTTTGATAGTTTTGACCCGTCCATATATTATAGTCTCGTGTCTAGTGGTTAGCCAAAAGGCACTTGTTTTTTCTGTCATATGTAATCAACAACCAATGCTCTTGTAATACCTCGTAGTGTTGAGAATGATTCTGTCTGGTGGTACATAGTGTAGTTCCCTTACATTGTATTTCAACTTTCTTCTATTTTAAATAAAAAGTTAGCATTCGGCCTTGAAACAGTTACACAACATGTGGACTGTGCCACTTTCATTATCATTATTCGTTCTTTTCTTCCTAGCTAAGACATTGTTTAAATAGACCTCAACTAGGTATACCGCAATGGCTGTGAAGTAAGACGTTTTATAACGTGTTACGTAAATTTAAAACAACATTCAGCTGACATCTTTTCTACATCAGATTTGTCTTTGTTTAAACGACCGTCTCAGTCGTTTGGGTTAAGAATTCATGTCTACACTTACAGCCCTTTTATTGCCTTTAATACCTTACCACACTTCCTGGCAGCCTTTGGGTAAGGCCCCGTGCTGACATATAGCCGGATTAAATCAAACAATCTACCAACTAAGCTATATTATAGTTTGGTTTTCCTACAGTGCTCAGTACTCTGTTAATGTGGGAATGATGGATTAGGTACATTTTAAAGGAGTCTGATTTTTTTTTATCACAAATTCAAATTTTTTTTTTTATTTTTGTTGATATCTGTAACTGTGAGCCAAGCGTCTTACTGGACGACTTTGTCAGTTTGATTATAATTGTTGGTATTTGGAAAATGGGGTGAGCTCCTTAATAAATTTTAGAACAAGACTCTTCCTCATTAAATTTTCGTAATTGTTCGATGCAAACACAATGTAGAAGAGGAGAAAGAAGCCGAAAGAAAAGAGAGGGCTTCGATGTAAAGAAAGTTTCAAACCCTCCTTTTGCAAGAGAGAATATTATAGGAAAAAATATGGGAGTCAGAGGCAATCAATTGTAGATCTGATATACTTTAATTTCTTAGTAATGAGCGGCTATTTTGCCATGATTAGTGTTACGTACATACTCACATTAGGTTCCACGCATTGTGTATAATTAAATTATAGACTCCCTCTCTCTCTCTCTCGATATATACAGTATATATATACATATATATATATATATATATATATATATATATATATATATATATATATATATATATATATATATATATATGTATATATGTGTGTGTATATGGAAGTTTTTTGCAGAAGGGTTCCATCCACGATTCAACAGTTTAAGTATGAGTGGGGCAGTAGTCATGGTCCTTCCTTACTTCGGGGGTCACCTCCTGTTAGGGAAAACGGCTTAATGTTTAAAAAAAAAAAGTACTGATAAGCCGCTTCCCCAACAAAACAAAGCATGAATTACTGCCGCGTTCATTCTAAAACGGCTAAGTTAAAGATAAACCCCTGGCCAGCTTCGATCGGGAATAATAGTGATAATAATAACAGTGGTAATTGTGATATTAGTATCACAAAATCAACACGGAGAGCATCACCACAAGCACCACCAATATACGTTTAATATATATATATATATATATATATATATATATATATATATATATGTATATAATATATATATATATATATATATATATATATATGTGCATGTAATGCGTGTGCATATATTTTTAACATCAAAATGTTCCCCAAATTTTAACAAAAATGTTCCCCAAACGAGGAAAAAAAAAAAAAACAACACAAAATTCACCGCCACATTCGTATTTTACCTACAAAATTGTCGTGCTGAAAATCCCCATAACATTAGCAGCTGTACACATTTACACAAAAGGCTCATCAGCAGCACGTCATACACTTCTATCTTGCCCTCACTCTCGAGTTTCTTGGATGTTAAGGCTCTTCGTCTTCAATTCCTGTTTGACAGCATTTATCTTGCTTTTTGTGGTTCTTTCTCTTCTCCTCCGTCCTAACACTTCAGAATTCTACACTTGTCAATAACCTAGGGTCTTCCACTCTTACTATATGACCAAACCACCTCGAAACAATCTGACCTCTCCTTTCACACAAACAAAGCTTCTTAACTATTTTTTTTAAGTATCTCTACATTTCTAAGTATTCCAAGTCTTTTTGTGACATATGATACAAACAATAATTCATCCCAACGGCTTTCACATATTTCCTTTTAAATGCGTTCGACATCCACTCTACACTTCCGTGAAAGAGTTATGACTCCCAGTTTGCATGCATTCCCACCTTGGATTCCAGAGATATTACAGGTGTCTTCCAAATCTCTTGCGCACACCCTGCCACCGCCCTTGCTTCACTGTTCTTTAATTCATCTCTTCTATCATTTCAAAATGATCCAATACGTTTACTTCCGAATAGACGTATTCATCAACGCGTTCTCTTTCCGATTTCCATTCAGCAATTTATTCTTGCTCACATTTAGGCCTACTCTGAACTTCCTTCTCTTACAATCACTTTCAAACTCTTCTGCTATAGTTTTTACAGTTTCTCTTCACTTTCCCGAATGAGTACATCTAATTTTTTCTCTCTGACCTCTCGCAATCATAAAAAGAAAATTTAGTTATGAAGATAACTCGCTCTTATCACAGACCTACACTTATGCAGTCACTCTCCCCTCTACAAATTCTAATACTTGATTTCTTCTGTTACAAAAACTTTTAATCGCTGTCATGTACCTACCTTTTAAACTGTTCATCTTCATCCTCCACCATATTGCTTCCACACTGAGTGTCCCAAACGTTTTCTAGGTCCATGATTGCCACATATAGCTTTTCCCATAACGGTTGCATAACAAACAGTTGATCAACACACCATTGGCATTGTCTTAAACCACACTCCTCTTTTCCTGTCAATCCTTCATTCATCTGTTTCACTTTCTCAGTCAAAATCTTACCTATCACCTTCCGCGTTAAAATTAATCCTCAGATCTTTATTTCTTACTGTCATCTTTATCATCTTGCCTTATGCAGTTGAAGAATTATTCCTCTTGCCAATTCCAATGGAATCTTTCCCTTGTACATACATACCTTACAAAACCTGGCCAGCCACCCATTCACACTTTCACCGCCATAAAGCAGCCTCTCCCCATAACTTCATCAACTCCTTTTGCCATTCGGTTCTTCCACCTGTGAAATGCTTTTTCTTACAACCTCAACAGGCTTGTCTTATCAAGTTAAACTTAAGTCCTGGCATATATAAATTTGACCCTTATAACAGAAAAAGTTATTAATGAATATGCATGGAAACTGGTATTTAATGTTAAACATGTTTTGTATAATTTTTTTATGTGGCTTCTCTTTCCTGGGTACAAAGTGTCAGATTCTGGTTTTGGCTCATAACCGCATTTTACTAGTATACCCGGGATTACATCGTTTAAGTTAACCTTTGACGATATAATCTGGTGGTTCTTTTAGTTTCTGCCAACTTTTCGACCATTTTCTAAACTGTGCCTCAGTTACACCCAGATGAAGTGTGATTAAACACAAGATTCCCGTGGTGATCGCTAATGCTAGGAACCCCCCCCACCACAAAAACACACACAACACACACACACACACACACACACACACACACACACATATATATATATATATATATATATATATATATATATATATATATAAATATATATATATATTTCTACATGGGCATATATATATATAAAAGCACCCATGTTCATGAACATATAATATATTTATAGAACATCAAAAAACATTTATAGATAGCTCCAGAGAGAGAGAGAGAGAGAGAGAGAGAGAGAGAGAGAGAGATGTTACAGCATTGTTAACTTTCGTTGTTCTTGTGAATGAACGGAAACTCCTCCTTGATAAGATCGCAATGCCTCGCTGGCTCTCGCGTCATCCTATCCTCTTCCTCTGCTCTCAGACAGCAGCCTGGCCTTTCACTTTCTTCTCATTTGAATATTTATGACATTTTGTTATGAAATGGGAAACAAATTACATTTTCGTGTTTAGTTTTGCTCAGCACATTGGGTCATAATTACATATAAAGACAGAGAAGAAATGATGTACTAAATAACTGGCCTGCTTCAGTTGTCTCTATTCATGGTTGAGTCGTATCCTCTGTACAAGAGATTTCAGAGAAAAACAAAGTATCAGTCACTCACTGCTGGATCAAGCATGACCACTGAGCAAAAGACTTCCTGATTCGCTGTATACATCTTAAAAGATGGCTCACCAGCAGTACAGCGAACCCATCCCATTCCGCACAAATACACCTAGCCGCTCACCTTTACCTTGCAGCTCTTTCAACAACTTTTTTTTTTTATTTAGACAACATTTTTTCCCAAAATCCCTCTCCTCCTTCCCATACCTTTCGAACTAAATTAACTTCTCCATTCTCTCCACATGACCAAGTCACCTCTAACACTCCAATTCTTATATGCATAGTGACCCTATTACCACATTGTATCTCTACATTTCTCACTGATGCTGTGCTTCTAAATCCATATATATTACACAAGAAATATTACACAAAGCCAAGGAAGATATACGCTCTCCATATTCAAAGCGAGATTTTTCACCGTACATCTTGTCGTTAAGGAGGTGGCTTCACAATTTTGGGATAAGGTTGCTGTCCCATACATCTTTAACTCCTTGTTGCAGACCACCCATTCGACCAACTGAATGAGAGAATGAATGAGGGAAGAAATGAATGAACAGCTATATCGAAAATTATTGTTCATGGTATATGTGCAACTTGGTGGCAGGATCGGAACGGTTGTTATTGTCCATCTTCTAAAGTCCCAATGACCATCACATAAGATCTTAAGCACTCGCAAATAGGTAATAGATCAGGAAACCAAGCGCTGCTCTGTCCACCTGAAAGCGGAGCCATCTTCAACGGCATGATAAAGTGGGCCACTGAAACTTCTGACAGGAAAGATTTGTCATTCTCCTCTTCCTCTTTAACACATTTACAAGCCCCCCGCCCCCCCATCTCTCTCTCTCTCTTTTGTATATGGGGCCGGGGAGGGTTGCTTTAAAGGTCCTTAAGCCTTTGACTAAATTAGTCTTCCACAAGGCAGTGGAGGAGCCAAAGTTTTGCTTGCAACCAATTGTAGTTTATCTCATTCTCCCTGACAAACTACCAAGTACTCTACATGATTCAAACTTAACTGAGCCATAGTTTTGCTATAACCAATTGTATATATATCTCATTCTATGACAAACTATATATATATATATATATGATTCAAACATTAAACTGGATGGTATCTAATATATTTATTCTCCATTAGATACCATCCATTTGAATGATATATATACTAATGCACAAAACAATTGTGTATGTGATAAAGTTAATATATATATGTATATATATACATATATATATATGTATATATATACATATATATATATATATATATATATATATATATATATATATATATGTATGTTTATATACATGTGTGTGAATGCATAATATGAAGCTGCTTCCCCTATACTCTGCAAACACTTAATCTCATATAGGTTAGGGGTGTGGGATGATTGCGCGCGCCAATACACACGAGTGTTTATCCTTTTGACGTTATAATTTGATATTATTTGTGTAAAAAAATCTTTTTAAAAGGCTATGCACTCATGACTGGCTCATAGAAAAATTTCTATGTCATTGTAAATATAATTTCAAAAGAGCTAACATTTGTAAGCATCAAGCCTGGCTTGCAATTATCGGAACAGACAGACCATTTATAAAAAATATAAAATAGAAAGAATTAGCAAATAAAATGTGAATAAGATAAAATCAAAAATAGAAAAATATGGATACATATAAGGAAATTATTTCCACTAGTGAAATTATATCTACGAGGACATCAGCGAAAAGGAATTCACATTCCATTCAGTTGCTTAAATTAGCTGATTAAGCTCATTCAAACTCACTCGATTCTGTGCCAGTGTATTTCCTTTTGCTCTCCTTTTCCCACTCTTCTACGCTAGTATCCTCCTGTCATTCAGTCAGCTACTCGCTGTATCTGTCTCGTCCAATCTACTGTATTCAGGGATTTAATTATATTAAAAATGTAATACATTCGACAATGTTTTTTTATATCATCCTTGTTTATTTGTTTTCGTGTCATTCCGTCATTGTCCGCAGAGACTTTTTTAGTCTTCTGTAAAAGAAAACTATTGAGGTGGCTATTTGTCTGTCCGTCCGCACTTTTTTTCTGTCCGCCCTCAGATCTTAAAAACTACTGAGGCTAGAGGGCTGCAAATTGGTATGTTGATCATCTACCCTTCGATCATCAAACATACCAAATTGCAGCCCTCTAGCCTCAGTAGTTTTTAAAAATTTTAAGGTTAAACTTAGCCATGATCGTGCGTCTAGAGCAGCTATAGGTGCCAACAGCACAGGCACCACCGGGCCGTGGCTGAAAGTTTCATGGGCCGCGGCTAAGAGTTTCATGAGCCGTGGCTGAAAGTTTCATGGGCCGCGGCCAAGAGTTTCATGGGCCGTGGCTGAAACAGTTTCATGGGCCGCGGCTAAGAGTTCCATGGGCCGCGGCTAAGAGTTTCATGGGCCGTGGCTGAAAGTTTCATACAGCATTATACGCTGTACAGAAAACTCGATTGCGCCGAAGAAACTTCGGCTCATGTTTTACTTTTTTTTAATACTGAATTGGTGAACAAACAGAAACACAACATTCTGTTGAGAAGTCGTCTATGACGTAACGACTGACTGATTTGGTTGGATGGCGATCAAAAGTCACTAGGCCGGATGATCCAGGTACAATGGCAAGCGGCTAGGCCGGACTTTCCCACGACATTGTACAATCGTCTCAGTGTCTAGCATTTTCTGCTTCTCTCTTCATTTTGTGACCCAGTTGAGACAGGCATGTTTACGAATTCTCAAAATGAAGACACCATTATTTAGGAATGTATAAGAATACCTCTGGCGGGACACTGAAATAATCCTCTTCTGATAGTGAAAAGCCTGTAAGATACGAACATTCTTTCCGACGTTTACTCTTGTTGTTAAAAACATTTCCTTCGCACTTAAAGAATTAAACATTTTCCACAAACGTATACAGTGGTAGTAATTGATGAAATAACATAGATATATGACAGTACAAAGCACGTAGTTTCTAAATAAATCTAATCAGCTGATTAGGACTAATACATTTTTATCTGTTTATTAATTTATTAATTTCTTTTTCTTTTTAATAAGTGAGATCTCTTTCTGTATTTTCTTTACCTTCTCTTATTTCCTAATGAGCACCATATTCTTTGGAAGCCTGAATTCCAAGTCAGTGACCCCTGTGGGCTTGTTCCATATGAATAGGTGTCAGCTTCTGAATAATAATAATAATAATAATAATAATAATAATAATAATAATAATAATAATAATAATAATAATAACAATAATAATAATAGTAGATTCACAATTTCGTGAAAAACAATCTTTATAATAAAAATCCACAATTATATGGTTAATATTTTACATATTTTACATAATGATATATTTACCATATAAATGTAATTTTAATATTAACGATAATAATAAAAATAATAATAATAATAATAATAATCATCATCATCAGTATTCTGAAAATATGCTTGGTTTGCTAGTTTAGATGGAGGCGTCCCAAGATACTCCCTGTTAATTATGTTTTGCATAATTGACTGGAGGATTTGTAAACCTAATCAGCTGGTGTAATCAAATATCCAATCATCTGAGCCTATGGCTGTCCTGATTATGAACTTATTGGTTTGTTTTACAATGTACGCCATTGTTTGTTGTATGTATAGCTTTACTAATTACTTGTAATGAATATAGTTTTAGGAAATACTAAATGATGATAAAAGTTTTCTTTATTGTTGTTTGTTGTCATACGCCGTTCTATTTCTTTTCTCTTTTTTCCTGTTCTTTTATTTCATATAATGTTGTCTGTTCCGAGGACGTTTGCTATACAAGTTTATGACCGTCATGATCGTTACGTAATAATAATAATAATAATAATAATAATAATAATAATAATAATAATAATAATAATAAACTTGATATACCAGCTACATGCTAATGAAGAAGATTGCAAGTCGAATAGATAAGACTGTATACGAATCAAATGTCGTGGAAACAGCTATAATAATAATAATAATAATAATAATAATAATAATAATAATAATAATAATAACATGGTTTTAACATGACAATATATACCAATTTATAAAATGATAAGTTTTGATATCATCAAAAAGTATTTGATAATTTCCGTAAACAAATCAAAGCAAATTTCTTCCTTTTTGAGGGTTTAGAAAAACAAGGGATAAGAAGGCGTCCTACCGTTGTTGGCCAAGCCCGCGTATCCCAATTTACTCAAAGCGGAGATTACTAATCACCGGTTTATTCAACCAACATCCATTCTGTTTTTTTTTTTTTTTTAATCCCTTCTGCGTCACAATTCTGAGCTTCTTCAACAGCCTCCTTCTCCTCAATCATTTATATCAACTATTTATTCATGAATAATAAGGATAACCGTTTTACTCCAAGATTCAGTTAGAAAAAAACATGAATAATTTCCTTCACATGAAATGAAAAATAAAATTTCTTCTTAAATCTTAAGCATATGATGCCGTAAACAACAAAACGTCATCAAAATATCAGTTTCTTCCTTTTAAAGCACTTCAGCATTCGGCATCAGGATTTAGTTACCTCTGTAATGCATTCTGACCTATTTTATTTTATTAATTTCTTTTTTTTTTTACAGAAACTGATTCTTTTACAAAATGTTGATGTGCCCTTGCGTGTTTATGCCCATTCATTTGTATATGTAAATTTTGTAAATAGGGACTGACATTTATGAGAGTTTGATTACCTCAAACTGGAATAAAATTTGCATTTTCATTAATCAGCTACCGGGAATGCCTTTACAAGTGCAACGTCTCCAACGAGAGAGAGAGAGAGAGAGAGAGAGAGAGAGAGAGAGAGAGAAGAGAGAGAGAATAGAAGCAGAAAAAGAGTTCCTCCTCCTCCAGAAGAGGAGAGGAAGAAGAAGAAAAAGAGGAAGAAGAGGAAGAGGAATGAAGGTGTAGACGACCTTTGAGGCACCTAAATGATCCCCAGTGACTCAGACACGGAGGCCATTATTATGTCTTAAATACGTCACTGGCATCTCTCATCGTTCTGCTAACGGATAACATGACGCTGTCTTGTCTGTGCGTGACTGTGCACGTAAGCTGATGTACGGCTTTGTACGTGCGGGTCAATGTACGTGTGCACGAGGATGGAAGGGCTTGCATCAAGTTTGGAAGGACAGTTCACAAAACCAGCAATGTCTTGGTTCTAAATCGGAAAGTCTTCGTAGCCGGATCTCCTTGACATAAAAGAGACCAGCGCAATGTTACGTAGCCCGTTATCTTTTAGATCTTATCTCTCACAATAGCAGCTATATCTTCACCCCATTTCTTGTGTCCTTTCATTTCTGTGCTATATAACAGATTTACCACGCACAGAACAATGTAGAAAACGGATAGAAGGACGCAAATGAAAGGAGGAATATAAGCGCGGAATTTGGATGATCGCAAGTAACTCACCTGTGCTAAAACAAGAGTTAATTTAACGGGCGGGGCTGAATAACTGAAGATATGAGTTCTCAGTCATAAGAAGCAATTTCAGAGAGGGAAATGAGGCAATGAGGATGTGGCAGAACACAAAAAAAAAGTGTCGGTAAACGCAATAGTTTCAGTGTGTTAGAGAATTGTGAAACAATCGTACCTTATTACATTAAAACGTACTGTATTTGCGATACCAAGAAGGGTGTTAAAATCATTTAGAAATATCAGTGGAGCAAGGAAGCTTGGAAGGAGGATGATTGTAAAGCCATGTAAATGACAAGATAGAGGAAAATATTTTGAGGTGGTTTTTGCATATAGACAGAATTTAAATGGCAAGCGAAAAAGCTGCATTGATGAAACCCCTCATTCTTGTTGCGAGATTAAACAAGTTAAAAATGCGCCGAAGTTTCTTCGGCGCAACCGAGTTTTCTGTACAGCGTATAATGCTGTGTGAAACTCTCAGCCGCGGCCCATAAAACTTTCAGCCACTGCCCGGTGGTGGCCTGTGTTGTTGGCACCTATAGCGGTGCCAGACGCACGATCATGGCTAACTTTAACCTTAAATAAAATAAAAACAAATGAGGCTAGAGGGCTGCAATTTGGTATATATGTTTGATGTTTGGAGGGTGGATGATCAACATACCAATTTGCAGCCCTCTAGCCTCAGTAGCTTTTAAGATCTGAGGGCGGACAGACAAAGCCACCTCAGTAGTTTTCTTTTACAGAAAACTAAAACACGAATGAAATTAAGAACTGTAGTGTAACATCTTAAGAGGAGTCAAGGCAGGCATAACTGGACCTCAATATTTCAAATTGATTAGGGGCCAGACCTCAGACATTGACTCAGAGAATACGAAAAGATGTAAGTCTACATTATTATCCTTGTCAAGCACCGAGTCAAAGTGATCTCCGATGAAACAATAAAGGAATCAGCGGCATGTAATCACAGCAGGAAATGACAGGCAGACGCTGTCAAAAGGAAGAGAAACTACAACATTGTCAACAGCAGACGTAACTACGACATGCAAACACCGATAACGGGAGATTAAACTACGATTTGTAAACACTTTCCATAAGAGTCGGTTTTTTGCCGGGCAGACACCGCCAAGGAAAAACGAGTAAAAAATGCGCCTAAACAGTCGAGTTTTCTGTACATCGTATAATCAAGGCCACCGAAAATAAATCTATCTTTCGGTGGTCTCGGTATAACGCTGTATGAGCCGCGGCCCATGAATCTTTAACCACTATAACGTTGCCAGATGCACGATTATGGCTAACTTTAACCTTAAATAAAATAAAAAAAAACTACTGAAGCTCGAGGGCTGCAATTTGGTATGTTTGATGACTGGAGGGCGGATGATCAACATACCAATTTGCAGCCCTCTAGCCTCAGAAGGTTTTGAGATCTGAAGGCGGACAGAAAAAGTGCGGACGGACAGATAAAGCCGGCACAATAGTTTTCTTTTACAGTCAACGAGAGACAAAATTATAACGCATAAACAATGCCAGCACCATATGAAAGTAAAATATACATACTAAGAAGGGGAGGTAATATAAATATTATGCAAAAATTATGATTGGAGAAAAAATTACATGTGCACTTACTGGGATTCAAGTCGTTTGGGAAGTGAAGAATCGATATTAATAGATACATTTGAGAAGGCTAAAATAAAACGAATAGCTGGAATATAAATATATGTATATATGTGTGTGTGTGAGAAGGAATATTAGTTACGCCAAGCAAATGTTTACAGTTTCCACATAGCATTCTCAACTTCCGTAGCTTTCCATAATTTTTTTGATAAATTTCCTGTTTAAGAAGATCATTATCTTTGCCAGTTCTAAGCATGTAGTCTTAATCTCCATACACCCGAGAATCAAAATCTGACACTGCAATTCGCTCACCAAGATGGGTAATAAAAGTTTATATCAACTTGATACACACAGACGCCTGCTGACATCAGATGACGCACGTTAGCTGAAATGAACCTACCCTCATTGTGTTAATGAATTTAAATCATTTTGCTAATGTGCTAACGGTGAATTCCTGTGTGCACAATTAGGGGACTAATGCTAACTGTATCCAGAGGACTTACAAGGTCCTTAGGTCTTGAAGATATGCTGGGAAATAAGTATACAATTTCCATCTCTCCGAAACTCGGCTTTGAACGTTCCAGAAGATGAATGAATAGACATACAGTTAGTGAACTAATTATTAATAAACTTTAATGACTCTGGAGGGTCATGAAGTCCTAAAAATGGATCTGGCGCTAAGAATTTGTAATCCTCTGAATCATGTCTGTGGACGGTTCAAACGTCGACTTCATAATCACGTAGATTATGAACTAAAAAAATCAGGTCCTGAGACCTTCGTAAGATATAAAGAGCTTGAAAATGAACCGGGAAACGAAATATGGAATTCAATGAAACATGTCCCTGGATGCTGCAGGGAAAATTCAATGTAGAATACGAAAGTAATAAGCTTAATTTTTTTATATACACTAGTACCTAGTAACCTTGTTTCATGTTCCCTAGATAGGAAATGCTGTTACGGTACATCGCAAGTCAACGTATTTCGAGATACATACAATATTTTTTTTTAACCGAAGTTCACAAGTAAAACTGTACATAATTACCACTAAAAATAATCGTCTCCAAGCCCTTAGGATTGCAATACTTGTTATGAGGACAAAAGATGCTTTCACATCAGTTTTACATAATTTAGTATAAACTTTTTCTAGCAGGAGTTTTTTTAAAGTTCAAGGCATATTTTTTACAATCTGGTGAAGACAAATTAAGCTTCAAGAAAATCTTTATTATCCCTTTTCACCATAGATACAAAAAAGAGGATTTTTCATGGATTTCTTTTAGGCCTCTAAGAAAATATATACAAAAAACGATGATTAAGTAAGACGTTGAAAGTTTCATACTACAAATATAAATTGTGTGTTTGAAAAAGGTCATTTACTGGAATAATATTGTAGAAAATCCAATAATAACAATAAGAAGAAGAAGAAGAAGAAGATAAAGGACTCTCCTGCGCTTTTTGCATCTGTTCGTTACAAAAAATCAAACAATATCGATATGTAGTACCTTCTCGACACACACACACACACACACACACACATATATATATATATATATATATATATATATATATATATATATATATATATATATATATATATATATATATATATATATTCTTATGCATAGTTAACATCAGATATGTAATCACCCATGAGTAAAAATTATGCGTATAAAGTTTTTGCATAAAAGCCATAATGCGTAAGTATTGTTCGCTCCGAGACAAATCCGAAATTGTCTAACATTAGCAACCACGCCTAAAACTGTAAATCCCCTGTTATATATGACCATTTCAAAATTTTAAGTCAGGCAGAAGAGCCATCAGAATTGCTTTTACTTGAAAGTCTTAATATCAAACCGAGAGTCCTGTTTCTCAATCTCCTTTGTTTATTGCGTAGTTTGGGTATCTATACTTTCCATTCTCTGTTTGTTGGTTTATTTATATAAAATTTTAGTGTGTCTCTTACGTGTGTTTCGAAAGGTTGGTGTTTGTTCCCGTTAGTGTTTTTACTGTGTTTATGATTTTACTTATCGTCTTATTTGATTTTATACAGTTCTATTTCCATATTTTTGATGCATTTTTAAGTGTAATTTAGAGCAGATATTGTTATTTATTAGCTTAATATACATTCAGATCCACTAATGTTCGATAATCTTAAATATACTGTAGTTGTTCGTGAATATGTGCGGAGGGTCAAGAAACGTGGGAAATATACTGCTGTATTTGGAATGTGTTCTGCAACTGCTCCTTCTAGTATGTGAACCTAGAGTTATTTGTAAACAATGCACTTTCTGTTAAAAACCCTCTGTGCTCATATCTCCTGAAGAGAAGTCTCCATTTCACCTTGTTCATTGGAATGCTAATGTAATTATTAAATCATCACCAGACAGACAGAAAGATTTCTAAGCTGTAAAGGAGAAAAAGCTAAGATTCTGATGAAAGAGTTGGAAGAAATAATCGAAGGTAAACGTTATATGGGTTAAGAGGAAGAAGAGAATAAAGAAGTTCTCTCTAAACAGAAAATTCAAGTTAGGGTAGACGGACTCTTTAGCCCTAGCAGGCAACTCTTCTAGGAGAAGGACACTGAAATCAGGCCGGGGGTTGGAAGGAATCCTTTAGCCTTGGTAGGCAACCCTTCTGGAGAATGTTACTCTGAGTATAAACCTTGTTCTCCAACCTTGGACTGTGCCATAGCCATTGTACTATGGCCTTCCATGGTCTTGGCTTTGAGTTCCCTTGCATTTATCTTCGTTTTTTGTTCATTTTCCTCCTTTTTTTTTCGAAAAGTGTGAGGGATAGGTTGATGAGAAAACAAACGCTGCTTGGTGGATTATCAGGAAAGTGCCTTCTTTGCCAAGTCTTTTCATTCTCAGCTTTTTTTTTTAATAACTGATCTCTTCCCTCGGTATTTAATATTACCTGTTACTACTTTCTAATGAACACTATACTCTTTGAGAGCTTCAATTTCAAGTCAATGACCCATGTATGCTTGTTCCAAATGATTAGGGGGTTAACTTCTGAATAATAATAATAATAATAATAATAATAGAAACTCATGCATACAGAGAAAGAGAGGCAGCAGACCCATAGACGAACAAAGAAGACAAGTGTAAATGCTGTCAATATTATAATAGGAAGAAACTTTGAAGACAAAGAAGCCGAGAATTTGATTAGAATTATCATTCGTATTCTTTTTTTTTTTCAGTGATACACCCAAATTATTTCCTCAGAGAAGGCAGAACAGCAGTAACTACTACGTTCATTCTCCGTCTCACGAACTCAGGATAAACATCTTGAGGGGAAAACTTATATGGTCTCGAAATTGTTTCTTGCACTTAAGAAATTCATATCTTTAGTTCACTAGTTTCCCGTCTATTTCATTCTCAGTCTAGTGCTTCTCTCCTTTTAGTTTTCTGTAAAGGAAAGCTAATGAGATGGCTTTGTCTGTCCGTCCGCACTTTTTCTGTCCGCCCTCAGATCTTAAAAACTACTGAGGCTAGAGGGCTGCAAATTGGTGTGTTGATCATCCACCCTCCAATCATCAAACATACCAAATTGCAGCCCTCTAGCCTCGGTAGTTTTTATTCTATTTAAGGTTAAAGTTAGCCATGACCGTGCGTCTCGCACCATTATAGTTGCTGAGAGTTTCATACAGCATTATACGCTGTAAAGATAACTCGATTGCGCCGAAGAAACTTCGGCGCCATTTTTTACTTGTTTTCAATTACAAGCTCGCACACATATATACATAATATATGTATTTAACAGATGAGTGTGTATTTGCACATGTCATTATAGGAACTGGTTGCAAATAAGAGGACTGAAGGATAAGGACTCGGCACTAAGTACAATTAGAAGTGATAAGTAAGAACAAGATGATCATTTGTTTTAGATAGCAAAGCACTGGGATATATTATTCAGTATATATATACTCTACATATACTCGCATATACATGTGTATATATATATATTATACATACATACATATATGTATATATATATATACTTATGTATATATGCTAAGATATATATATATATATATATATATATATATATATATATATATATATATATATATATATATATATATCTTAGCAACCGTAGGTAAAATAAAAGCAAGTAAATAACAACATGAATGAACACCGATAACACACATGAGAAAGTGAAGTGTTCCAGAGTGTACCCACAAGCAAAGGGACATAAAACCAAAACTGGGAGCTAATATCAGAGGTTATGGCGCACCCCAAAAGGATGAGAACATTGGTTAGATGGTTCCCCTCCAGCAAAATAGGATAACAGTCCTATAATCAGTTGTGCAAGTGCCAGTTAACTATAGGATAGTTTATTCTTTTTTCGACCGCCGCAGGTATTTTCATCGCTATTTTTTATTATCTTTCATTTTGTTTTCCTTTCTTTACCGTGTTACACGCAGTGCTAAATCCGGGTACATATTTATTCTCCGAGCTCAAGCATAAAACTTCCAAAATTCCAACTGCCTTTGTATTATTGGATAAGTACAGGGATGGTCCTGAAGACGAAAGGTACTAAAACACTTTGAATATTGAAACCACACACACACACACACACACACACACACATATATATATATATATATATATATATATATATATATATATATATATATATATATATATATATAGTATATATTAATAGCTGAGAAAACTGACTAATGCTCAGGACACTGTAAAAAATGAAACTGTGCATGTTTAACAAACGATTTTGAGATACGCTGTCCATGAACATTGTACCAGTAAAGTTTGGGTGATTCACATCATGGTAGATAGTGAAATAAATGTTTGTAAACATATATACATTAAGAATCCAGCAAAGCATTCGTCCGCGTGTCCTGTGCTCGTCTAAGGTAAGAGAGTTTTCCGTTAATTAACAATCTATCAAAATTAATAAGACTTGCAAAGAACCGAGCCCCAGAAATGCAGTGTTCAGCCATTCATGAATCTGATAACGAGCTTTAATGTTCTGTTTACGTCCGGAGAACCCCCGTGGGGAGGTAGCGCCGTCAGTGCACCTCACGTGGTGCACTGTAGGCATTGCTAAGGTTCTTTGCAGCGTGCCTTCGGCCCCTAGCTGCAACCCCTTTCGTTCCTTTGTACTGTACCTCCTTTCATATTCTCTTTCTTCCATCTTACCTTCAACCCTCTTCTAACAATTTATTCACAGCGCAACCGCGCGGTTTTCCTCCTTTTATAAATTTCAAACTTTTTTCTGTTAATTTCCGTTTCAACGCTGGAAGACCTCGTCCAAATGCTTGGCCTGTGGCCAAAATTCTATATTCAATTCAATTCAATGTCCGGAGAACGAAGCCCCGAAGCACATTAAACACCTCGGACGATCAGTTGTAACGAAACGGTCGTTAGCCAAACTACCTTGTAGCGACATTCATTATCTAGTAGACTCAGTGACCAACGGCCATCACCTTTTAGTATTTGTTGAGTGTGGCTGCTGGAAAAACTATCGTTAAAAATCGATCCACCTTTCAACTGCATTAAGAGTGATTTATTTATCTATTACTTTGTCCAAACGGTGTTAAACGAAACGAAGTATCAACGTTACGTTTCTTCGTTAGCTCTAGGTTTTACCCAGGTATATCTTTGTTTCTGTTTTTCATTTTTATGTTTATGCAAGGAACTATATACTTTATGTTTATGCAAGGAACTATATACTTTTTTATGTTTACGCAAGGAACTATATACTTTTTATGTTTATGCAAGGAACTATATACTGTACATTGTTTTAGCATTTAAGGGTGTAAATTATTACTATTTCTTGTTATGATGTTTAAGTAAAGGGATCGACAAGAGTACACTGTAGTTCCGAAATAATTTTTCATTTGTTTGTGAAGATAGTAAACAACGAAAGAAACTGCTTTGGTCTGTATAAATGAAAATGGCGAAGAAAAAAGGGGTTATCCTTACGGTATTGGTTAACGGCAAGGCTTCGGCAACATGGATACTACCACAAACCGAAAAACTTGTGCAAACGACTCAAACCAGCTCAGACTGCACGTCAGCACATCCAGGACAAAATGTTCAAAGCGTACAAAATATTTAGTTTTATTTGGCAATTTAAGAAATCCATCGCACTCTCCTGTAAATTATCCATCTGTCTTTGTACATACTCGTATATTCTTATGTTTAGGAATTAATATCAAATACTTCTACGTTTTACCTGCCATTTAGGCCGTAGGCCTAACATCCAAAACAACGTAAGGCGTTATGTTTATGGTATTTGCTGTCATTATTTTATGTCTTACGTAACCCCAAGGGGCTGGTACTAAACATGGCGCCCAGTTTGCACGTAAACGTGCTTACGCCTAAATGACTTACGGCCGAAGCGACCCGAACTCTAAGAAAGGATTACAATATAGCCCTATGGAACTCTCAGGCGTGGACAGTAAACTTATTTTTAGTCTATTTTTCATTTTTGTGTGTGGGGGAATTTGAAAAAAAAAAGACCCTCCTCTGCCTTTCAGTAGCCATCTCCTGCAAAATATATTATGGTTATTTTAAATTTGTCCTAAACTATAATTTAACTTATATCCATGCTATATACCATACTTAACATTGTTGCGGTTCTGTCATGCTTTGTATAGTTATGTTTGATTGACTGCTTGAATAATGAATAATCCGTGTATAGAATTAATGTGGGGTTTGTGCGATCTTTTTTCTTAGAGAAGGCGATATTAAATAGTCAATCAGGAAGTTATTAATTTTTAAATGTGTATACGAGGAAAACAAGCACCGAAGTGATTGGTTTGTTTCCTCATTGTCGCCAGTGGCGTAGCCGGCATTCCATCAGTGGTGGTGCCTAGGTGGGGCCAAGGAATTTTTTTTTGGGGGGGACCAAAGAAAATAACACAAAACTAATGTACCAGTCCTGCAATTAGTAAGATATACTATTCTCGAATGTATTTATCCATGTGAATGAAGGAAATAATAGTGTTAGTAATTAGTAAACCCGTATTTGAAATGATAGAGCTTGATTTTCAATTAATTTTCAACTCTTACCATATGCAAATGTATCAAATACTGTAATGTAAATTTCCTCACAACCTTATATTCAACACTAGCCTAATTTCTACTATCAAGTTTTAATTTTCAACTACAGTAGCTGCAGAAGGAATTTCAACTGGGGGGCCTGAGGGGGGGGCCCGAGCATCTGACTGGGGGGACACGGGTCCCCCTGGCGCGCCACCCCCCCCCCTCATAGCGATGGCACTGGTTGTCGCATTGGTTTAACAGTGTAGTAATTTCTACATTGTCTGCAGACACAAGTCTGTTTCCAACCCGTTCAGCTTAAGTGAACTAAGTACTGACTTTATTACTAACTAGAAATGCGTAGGTTATTTTACCCATATAAAGCACGGTCTATGATTAATTTTACACGTCTGAAAATGAGACGTGAAAAAATGCCCCCCGCTTGAGAGATTCCACAATTTATTTCGTTTCCGCAGCTAGAGTGTAGTTAATATTCCTTTCTCACATTCCTTGTATAGTTAGACAAAAACTCGAAATTAATCATATTGAAAGTGTATACATATAAACTGGATAGGTAGATAGGTATCTAATGTGTCAATGTAACGCCAAATATATTGTATGGTTTGCGCGTTTTTGTCCCAACAAAAGAGCGCAATATCGCAATGGATTACAAATAACAAGAAAAAGCTGTCAGATCTGTTATTGAAATAGTGGGTTTTTCTTGTTCAACAACTCGCAAAACGTTTATCTAAAACATATGATGATTAAGGGTAACCCCGTAGGAGGGGGGTTAGTGCCGTCAGTGCCCCTCATGTAGGCATTACTTAGGGATCTTTGCAGCGTCCCTTCGGCCCCTAGCTGCAACTGCTTTCATATTCTCTTTCTTCCATCTTACTGTCCACCTTCTCCTAACAATTGATTCATAGTGCAACTGTGAGGGTTTTGTCAATTTCCGTTTCAGCGCTGAATGGCCTTAGTTGCCCCAGTGTTTGGCATGTATGCCTAAATCTGTATAAGTCTATGATTAAGGGTAAAGATGTCAGCAGATTTTCAGACACTAAATGAACCACATTAGTATTATGCGGGAAGTCATAGCAGAAGCGTTAATCATTATTAACCATGAGAATTTTCACACAAACACTCTTGCAAAATGTTGTGACGACCCTTGTCGATTTTAGGCAGGAAGTGTAGCGATAGAATCTGTCTTCGGAATTCCCCAATTTAAAAAGATTGCAGCCTCATCAAAATAAAACTTCCTCAACTTCATTGACAAAAGAAACAAAAGAAAAATAAGACGGGACCGTGAAAAAGGACATGAAAACGCGAGACAAGTGATCCGTGTCATTCCTATTGAAAGGAAACAGGGGAAGGTCAACTTGAATGGATAATAGGTCTAAAGAAATCCTTCCACTTTAAGGAAAATATTTGTACACAAAATGCCGAACTATTTTTTTTTTTTTTAACCTGAGGTTCGTCAGTGTCCTGGTAAAAATGTTACTTAAGGAAAACTTGTTTTTGAAAATTATTATATACACGTCTCACTTTGGGGGAGCTATTTGTACGACACAACGCTTAGTTTCTGAATTTATTTATTTCTTTTAGTTCTTTTACGAATCTCTTAGATATCAAATACTTGATTTAGAGCCCATCTGAAAATATAAAATAATTCATCTCTCGAAAATAAAGTATTTGAAATTTCTCTACATTTTTTATGCCTCTGAAACCTCAACAAATGGAGAATTTTCCTTCAATTTAGTTTATTTAGTTTCCTAGGAAACTGTCAGTTAAAAGAAATAATAAATATTTATTTATTTTGAAATAATTAGTCTCTTGTTTGCGAGGCAGAGACCAAAAAGTTTTTATTTCTGGTCTCATTTCATTTGAGGTTTTGTATAGGTAATGAATTCGACATTTTCTGAAGCAAGAAATGTCGCTTAAGTACTTATGTAACCATAAAGTCAACAATGACGGTAATGTAAGAGAGGGTCGAAGGATATGACATATAGTCATGTGGGGAGAGATGACCCTTGGCTGGACTGAGCTATGTGATAGTCTCTTTATCATAACCATCCAGAGACCTGGCGTTTAATTCCCATGTCTGAGTTGTCAGTCAGTTCCTATGGTATTTTTTTCTCTTAAGCCACCTTCTCATATGGGAAACTGTTTATTGTTGTGAAGATAACAATTCGTAAGTGAGTGTTAAATCGTAATTTTTTATTAGATATGTATCTAGATGTCGTTTCAGTGGTTAATCTAAGACAATTGGTTGATAATTTTCTTTTAAGATGTATATAACCCTCGTATGACATTGTGAGGCCACTGTACTTGAGGATACTCTGTTGTGCTCCCCCCCCCCTACCCTCCTAGGCCCTAGGTGCTGTCCAACTTCTTAACTTAAAATCGCTCAAAATTTTCCTTGGCAAAACCTTTGGGCAAGTTGCCATAGAGTCTGAAACGTTGAAATAATGTTAATAACAACTCGTATTTTAATGTATTGACCTGCTGTTTATGAAAAGCGCGTCCTCCATGCTTTGAAGAGGAAAGTTATCTGTACATGACAAAGTTTGATGGGAGCGTCCACGCGTATCCTCATTTCTGCTCTTAGGTAAAATGGCATAATAATAATAATAATAATAATAATAATAATAATAATAATAATAATAATAATAATAATAATAATAATAATAATACTCTTGCTTTAAATTAATTTTCGGTAACTTTCCTGATCTAAGGACTAAGGTCGTTTTTGGGTTATCGACACTCTTATATCTTCATTGGGAAACAGAGCATAACAAGAAGGCGTTTTGTAAACGTGTAAGTCAGAATAAAAAAAAGTGTGGATATGCACGGAATATGAAAGTGTCATAAATATAAAAGGGAGCAGGTCTGTAGATACAGCACCATCGGCTTCAGAGAAGTCTATGCGCCGCATGTCACTCTAATACTAGAAAATAACGATATCATTAGTCAGTGACACGTTACGTGAGGGATTCGCTAACATCTGCCGATAATCAATTAGTGGCAGTGATTATATATATATATATATATATATATATATATATATATATATATATATATATATATATATATATATATATATATATATATATATATATAAAGTTAAACTGCAGCATTCCAGAACAAAATTGCCTGTAGTGGGATGATATCAGGAAATATGAGTTTGGAAAGAGAAAGAGAGAGAGAGAGAGAGAGAGAGGATGGGGTGGGGAGGACCTGTAATTTTCAATTATTTGAAAAATAGGGAAATGGCATTTTTCATAGAGGCAAATCCTTCTCAAAGGTTACAGATCGACGTTCGGACCAGTTTCGTACGCTAAATACAGAAGGGTTCTTTGGAAAAATATAGCTACAACCATTTTCGTGACGATCTGTTACACCGGGTTTATTTGAATGTCCACCTAATCTCGCAGCTCATCTGTGAATAAGCTGCTGGCTTTGTCTCTAAATAACTTTAAATGCCCATACATTTCACTCGATTCATTCAGAGTCCGCTTTGAAAAGAAGTTTTTGTAGTTACCGATTATTCATTTCCAGGGTTCCTTCACATTAATTAGAATTGTCATAAATCCATTTGAAGTACATTGTGAAATTTAGATATTTTATTGCCGCGTGGGTATTGGTTTTAACGATAGCGAAATAGCGATCAACAGAAGCTTTTTTTTTCTATCGTGTGTATTAAATGGTATTAACATATTGCAGAAACACTATTAATAACCATAAGATTTTTTAAAACCTACTACGTACCATTTAGACCGTTTCTCGTGGACCGGGGACGTTTCCAGAAAGGTTTGTTTCAGTGGTATGAATCTTTCAAAACGACATCCAACTGTGAGACGATTTAGGAAGACAACGTCCACTGTATTAACTACCAGGCACTGAAGCTGCTAATAATCACCGCAGACGACAACTGAATCCCGTAATGTTTCAAAGCACTGCCGTTACTCCAGACCGTGCAGAAACTGCGAAGCGATAAAACATCCGATATCAGAGATCCATCTGACCATCTAACCAAGATACCCCGCCCACTGAAACATTTTGGAAGACAATGGACGTTCATTTCACTGCCAGTAAAAGTGACGGAGGCATTGTCCAAAGAACCCCGCGTCCGTTTCCTTTCTTTTGGGCCTGACTTCCACACACGAACGTGAATAAATTCTTCTGTAATGATTACACCGCTCGAAAAATACATTTGGAAATACTCAAGACGTATTTAAACTGTGGATAACTGTGATTGGATGTTCACTAGATCTTTATAATAGCCTGAAACGTGAGCGTAATAATATCCAGAAGCTTCGCAGGTGATTTCGATAAAGACGTGGTGATGTACAGTATCATGACCATCTATAAGTAACAATGGCGCCTTTCTTTGCATCATAGGTTCCTAACAGTATTGTTTCTCACTTTAACCATATTTCATATTTAATGAATGAAGGACAAACTTTCCAGCTTACAACAGCATTTCATTGCTGTATTGCATAACTGCATGTGTCAACAGCGATGACATGTTCCACAAGGTGACAGATAATATATACAAATGAGCATTTGTTGCTGGTAGCATTTTGTTTGGTTGATAAATAATCTTCTGGCAATCACTAAACATATTTTCTCGTAGCAGTGTGCTGAGCTCGATCTTGTAAAAAGGTTTAAGGATCACGCTAGACTTACCGCTACTAATTTACCCAGTTGTGAATGGTTACCAGCAGTAGCTGGGAGTCAGAAAAATCATGTAAATAAAACGAAATGTGAAAATAATATTTTCTGAATACCAGGTTAATAATAGCTGTCAACAGTAAAATACTATCTCGCGCGCACACGCACACACACAGACGAGAAAACACTGATACAATTATTATAAAATATGAGAAGCACCTTATCTTGAAAACGTACAAGGGGCCACCAGAGAGGGAATTATCCCTGTGGAGGGCTGCACATAAAACCAAACAAAGAAAACAAACACACACACACACACACACACACACACACACACACACACATATATATATATATATATATATATATATATATATATATATATATATATATATATATGAATGCTGTGAATGACAGTTAAATGAGAGAATTGAACTTGATCCCTCAAGCAGGATTTGCACGCGTCTTCCGAGTTGAAAGCATGAGCTTTACCAACACCACAACGGGAAAGATCTTTTCTTTTCTTATCCTGTCCAGATGTCAGTGCCGCATTATGTGCCTACCTGCTGTTTCATCTTGAGTATAACTTTCTCAAGAAAGCTCTCCCGCACGTCAGTACTGATTGCAGTATAACATATAAAATACATGTTTTATATGTATTTTAATTTATACAAAATGTGTGTATGTATATGGCTCATAAGACTCTTCCCTTTGGAGGAGGATGTGACATCAAAGGGTATACTGTAGGTGTCAGGTTTTCAAATCGTATTTAGGGATGAAGTCACTAGCCAATCTGCGCTTTCTTATCTTAATCCCTAGTTGGGGCCATCGTTTTTTAATGAGCCTTTTCCAGGTGTTAATAATAATACATCTTGTTTTTTTCCCTGTCGTACCCGTAGGGGGTTAGCCCTATCAGTGTACCTCACGTGGTGCACTGTAGTCATTACTTAAGGTTCTTTGCAGCGTTCTTTCGGCCCCTAGCTGCAACCCCCTTTTTTTAATATTTTACTATACCTCCGTTTATATTCCTTTACTTCCATCTTACTTTCCACCCTCCCGTAGCATTTGTTTCATAGTGCCACTACGAGGTTTCCCTCCTTTTTCAAACCTCCTTAACTCTCAGTTCTCCTCTCTGCGCTGAATGACCTCATGGGTCCCAGTCCTTGGCCTAAATCTTATATTCCAACAACCCCTTGCATCTACTGCTTTGTCCCTGGTGTCTTTTAGAATACATTTGCCCAACTTCTCTTAGATCTCCTTCGTGTCCCTGGGACTTCCATTTCCATAATCTTCCTGCCTGGATTGTTCTCCGTCCGTCTCGTCTTCCCGGGTTTCGTTGCCCATCTCTTTGCTAGGTTCAGTTTTTACTAATCTCTTCTGTACTGCGGCAACCATTCGCCTTTGATAGATGCAGGGTTGGTAGTCCAGTCATAATAAATATATTTAATATAACAAACGTACAATGTGTATATATGTATGTATGTATGAATATTATTTAACATATATATATACATATATACAGTATATACAATTTCATTTATAATATATATGCATTTATAATATAATACACACACATATATATGTATATATGTATATATATATATATATATATATATATATATATATATATATATATATTTCTGTTTTTATGCATATGAATATGTAATATATATATATATATATATATATATATATATATATATATATACATATATATTATATATAATATATATATAACCATCTGTTATATAATATTTTGTATATACAAATATAAATATATTATATATACACATTTATATATACATATGTGTATATTAGCTGAAGCCACTGGGAAAGTTCAAATTGAAAGACAGAGTGCAAGTACTTTCTTTCCAATTTGAACTTTCCCAGTGGCTTTCAGCTAATAAACAAAATCACGCGATTACTTTTGTGATTTCTTATATATGTATATATATATGTATAATATATATATATATATATATATATATATATATATATATATATATATATATATATATATATATATATATATATATATATATATATATATATATATATATATATATATATATATATATATATATAATGTGAAAATGTGAAAATGTATTACGTATATATGTGGAGAGGAATCTTGAAAGAGCTCCCACCAAAAAACCAGCTGAAATAGCACCTTCCTGTGGTTTACTTAATTCTCGATTGTGCAGATATAATAGTGTATATACAATGATGCTTACGCATCAACCATACCCCAAAATATAAAAAGAATATCGAGGATTTGAGGGCAGGTTCATCCAAAAGGACAAGTGGTGAAAAAGAAGTTTTAAAATTAGTCAAAATATCTGACAAGGGGCATTTAAAACGAGTTCGATGGCTTACATCGTATCGTATGCTTAAATTTTATATCTTTAAAACAGTTTTATTTTTAGCCGTCCCGTACTGATATCTGGTTTTTAAAAATGTTTTGAAGGGGGACCAGTCTGTTGCCACAGTGAAATGAAGCCATCAGTCACTTCATTGACATTTTTTAAATTTTCAGCATAGCTCAGGGTTTTTTCTTATTAATAATTTTCTGTATTCTTTATATTTGTGCACAGCCATTGCATTGTGAATGTAATTTAATACGGGGTTTTCCAAAAGAGATTTATGCAAGATGGGTCGATACTTGTATGTGGACAAATTCACTTTACGTAATGTTCGTTAGCGTGCAGCCTCTGTTGTATTTTAAGAAACGATAAATATTTTTGGTGATGTACTTTGTACTAACTGACTATCAAAACTCTATAGGTTTATGTCGCAAAAGTGTGTAAATTAATATGAATGTTTAGCCTGCTGCAAAATTAACGTTTAAACTTCGCCCACGACATACAGGATATATGATCAGGGAACAAGTAGGCTATATACAGTAGAGTAAAAATAAATATAACTCTTAAAAACTACACCCACGCATGAGATGAAAAGACAGAATTGTGACGGAGAGGCAAAGAAACAGTTTTATTCTAGCAAAAGTCCTCATCTTCATCAGACTGTCGACGCAGCTTTTGAAAAATGAAATGCAAGGGAAGTTGATGTTGCAGTTAATTGATTTTAGCGTGTTAACGGGAAAATAGCTGATAGGTGTCCCTTCAGAACTCAGACCAGTCAAAAACTGTTTGAGAGGTAGATGGGGGCTAATTAAAGGGAAAATGTTAACTTGAAAATTTTGAGAAATGCATTTTTGTAATATGTCTTGGCTCAAGGTTCATGAAAAAAAGTTCCTCGATGGACAAGTCGGTAGAGTTCTCGGCTAGTATTCTGCTAGGCCCGAGTTCGAGTCTCCGCCCGGCCAGTGAAGAATTAGAGGAATTTATTTCTGGTGATAGAAATTAATTTCTCGGTGTAATGTGGTTGGGATTCTACAATAAGCTGTACGTCCCGTTGCTAGGTAACCAGTTGGTTCTTAGCCACGTAAAATACGTCTAATCCTTCGGGCCAGCCCTAGGAGAGTTGTTAATCAGCTCAGTGGTCTGGTTAAACTAAGATATACTTAACTTTTTTTATTATGAAAAGATAAACACCTTGTGGGTTTATCTAAAACTTAATGTCAGTACCATTGTGATGAAATGCCCAAGTTGAAAGTTCTTTGGCAGCTGCAATGTCAACTGATACGCTTCGTCCAGGTAAAACAATCGGCTCTAACAGACAAATAAAAAGCAGCCCGCGTCATGTACCGAATGGGGACGAAGGACCTCCGAAAATAGTCTAGGAGTTTCAAGATTATTCAGATAACATGTTCGACTGTCACTAAAAAAAAAAATGGCAAGTCATAATGGCCTTCAAATCATGACAGTATAGAGCTAGAGGGAGGATGAGAACCTTGACCAATGTGTGTTATATCGAGTGTTCTTTATCAGATATGTTTATGTACGCCTGTGTGCATGCGCGTGAAGTGTTGAAATAATATTAACTAAAACGTGTGGAGAATGTGTTAAGATTTTACACGAGACTTTGCCCAAAAGTTACTTGTCAAAAGTGCTTTGATTTGCAAATGTGTAAAGAATAACACATAGCTTATATCATAGTTAGATGTACAGTTATAGTCTGCAAGAGAATGAATGTGCAGTTATAGTCTACAGGAAAATGAATGTATAGTAATGGTATACAGAAGCATGAATAAGGTAGTAAATAGGATTAAGAGAGGAAGCATAGGGGCAAGTCAAATAGATGAGTGAATGTTAAAGAGTACTTTGTGGGTGGGGTGGGGGTTGGGGGATAAGTTGTTACTTGGAAGTAAACTTAAAGGAAGTTTAGTAAAGCGGTATTTACCGAGGTTCAGACTGCGCAAATAAACTAAACTTTTGCTATAAAATTTATCACCACTAACATCACTTTCACCAACATTGCTAGAAGCAGACATACAATGGCTGCCTTGCGCTTCCTCTAGGACTTTCTAGGCTAAGGGATGTATATCACTGTTTTGTACTATATCTCTGTTGTTTACTTAAATTTTCTACTGGCTTTCCATGTTTATATTTAAGGCATGAGTGATTTTGGTGGGGATACTCAAGACGACTGATTGTGTAAAATTGGGACGGCAGTTGAAATTGTCAACTTTGTAGTGGCGTACAGAGTCGTTCCATTTGACTTAGGGTATTGGATTCAAAATTGCCTTCAACAATTATTTTACGAGACTTGAACTTACGTTTTAATTCGTATGGCAGTATCCTAAAGCTCATTTTGTTAATGAAACCTCATTCTTTGGAAAGGTGTGAGGTTCAAGAAGACAGGTCTGCGTTTGACTGATTTATTTCGTTGTTGTTTCAGATTTAGCTGGCCTTGTGCCAGCACGGGGTCTTGCTCCTAGAGCAGCCCGTAAGATTTATTTCTCGGAAACCAGGTATACATTGAGGAATGCGGACGGAAGGGAAGTGACCGGCCTGCGGATTCCCATGTCACGCATTTGGACAAGAATTTGCGTTTGTTAGATGACATATAAATGAGAACAATTTGCGTTACAATAAGCGTACAAAGTAGTTACATACATCGGTGGAAAGGCCGGACAATAATGCGTATGAAGAGATACATAAAAAATATGAAATAATAACGGGTAATATACATGGCGTGATTAATGCAGAAATGAAGAGGTGACTGACGCCTTTACAAAGGTCTTCTAAAAACTTTTTTTCGCCTATTGAATATCAAGTGAAAAGTTGCAAATTGAGCGATCGATGTTTGTTGTCGGCGATATTTTACCCTAAGTGCTAGAATGTGCTAGTTGGTTTTCTAGCAATGTTGGTGAAAGTGGTGATAAATTTTATGGCAAAAGTTTAGTTTAGTTGCGCAGCCTGAACCTCGGTAAATACCGCGTTACTGAACTTAAGTTTCATTAAAGAAAGAATCCTGCCATCATGAAAGTTATATAACATAAGTACATCATTACATAACACGAAAATGATGTAAACATACGGTATTCTTTTGAGGAAGCTAGAGTTAAAAGGAAAGTTAAAAGCCAGAGATCAGCTGACGAACATAAACAAACACTTGCTCTCGTAATTGAAACTCCCTTACAGACAATAATATTAAATCGGAAGTAATTGTTTTTTTTGTATATCAGATATGTATAAAATATTGTGATATTAAATACTGATTACATATCAAAATCCTGAATTCACATTTAAATAAAAAACTACTACCCGACACTGTGAACAAATCTTCCCCTCGGCAACAATACTAGTCGAGAGTCACGTTAATCCTGCAAAAATATTTTGTTTTATATGGCGAAGAAAACATCTTGCCGTCATAAATCACAGGTATATAACATAATTCCATCGTTACGTAACGTGAACATGATGAAAACATGCGGAATTCGAGTACATAAAATTCATAAAATTGTCAACCATGGCAGCAATAGAAGCACGAATACGTCAGCTGCATAGAAGGAATAGGAATATATTTTTACGTGAAGTGGATAGAAGTCGCTCTTTGCTTTTGGTTTTACGTTACTACAGTTCTTATCGTAACGTATGTTCATTAGTTAACAGGTCGTAATGTAGGGTTTCAGTTGTTTGATACTCATGTCCACAGATGGCGTCCTTTAGGTTTGTTGTTTAAGATCCTTGGTGGTTAGTCGCGTTTGCTGAAGTGAGGTTTCTGAGAAGGGTATTGATTTCCGATTTTTCGGACTCTGGAAGCTTCCCAAAACAGGATCTTAGTGTAAGTACATAATCTAGTTAATGTTTATTCTTAGTAACCTGGGTAAATCTAAACAAAAGCTCTGCACGGATTATTACCTGGTAATTCAAAGCCGGCTGTCCGCGTGAGCTAGACTGTGGCAATTGGCGTTTTTCTATGTTATTTTACTTGCTTTACAAGAATTTAAAGTAAATTTTGTCGCCTGGTTGTAACTAAACTGTGATTGACCTTTGAAGACTACACGACTTGAATTACCTAACGCAAGGTAGGTCTAAGCCGGCATTCCGCGGCAAGCCCGCCCCCCCACCTCCATAGCTAATACGGCAAAATTGTAACCAGTAAACACCTCTAGGGTACGTTATGTTGGTATTTTTAGGGGTGTTCACTGGTTACAATTTTGCCGTATTAGCTATGGAGGGGTGGGGGGCTTGCCGCTGAATGCTGGCTTAGACCTACCCTGCGTTAGGCAATTCAAGTCGCGTAGTCTTGAAAGGTCAATGACAGCTTAGTTACAGCTGGCCGACAAAATATTACTTTAAATTCTTGTAAAGCAAGTAAAATAACATAGTAAAATGTCAACTGCCATAGTCTAGCTCACCGTGGACAGCTGGTTTAGAATTACCGTTATTAACCTCCTATCTACCCAACATGGTTGGGGACTCTTTGGGGACACGTTAGGAGAAAGACTGGACCGCTGTGATATGTAATGGTTCTGCGCATGCGCAAGTCATTAAGGAGCTAGGCTATAGGCTATGTTTAAGAAGGGATTGGCTAAGAAAACCTATTACAAAAGGAACTATACTAACCTAACATATGCTAACCTAACCTAACCTAACCTTGCAGGCCATGTAACTTCTGCCCCCCTGATCCCTCAGTGAAGGAAACTCCACTTTTTACCAAAAGTTCCACAAAAACATTGCGCATACACAATAGCTTTCCAGGATGACCAGCATACAACTTCTGAGGTTGATTGCAGGTTAGTTACAGTCGACCAACAAAAAATAAGGGTAAATTCTTGATAAGCAACCATAGTACTGTAGGAAAAATCAAATTCCAAAGTAATACCCCGTACAGAGCTGTTACTTTGCTCTATGATAACTTTTGTGGCTTGGGTAGATCTAAGCCAGCTTTTTCTATAGAACTTTACTTGCTGAACAAGAATTTAAAGTAATATTTTGTCGGTCGGTTGTAATTAAGCTGTAAATTACCTTAGAACTGTAGCCGACGGTAAGGGGGACCGGTTGGGAATCTGGGTCCTGGGTGGTTAAAACACTTTCGAGAATAGCTAACAGTGAGGGGGACCGGTTGGGAATCCGGGGTTCTGGGTTGGGTAAATAACTTGGGAAAAGGTTTGGGCAACTTATTGTTGTATTTCCAGTCATATATGTCATTTGGAACACGAAAAACAAGCGTAAAAATAAGGAGTAATTCTAAGCCCGCTGTCCGCGGTGAGGTAGCCTATGGCGGTTGACGTTTTTCTATAGAACTTTACCTGCTGAACAAGAATTTCAAGTAAAATTTTTGTTGGTCGGCTGTAACTAAAGCGTAATTGACACTTGAAGACTGCACACCGGTACCATGGGTCCCCTGCACTGGCGCATACAGCTCAAGGGTAACTTACAGTTTAGCTGCAGCCGACAGGCAAAATGTTACCCTAAACTCATGTAAAGCAAGCAAAGCAACACTGAAAAACGTCAAATGCCACAGGCTACCTCAACTCCACACTAACCGTTGCTTGCGATCGGGGCGAAGAAACATAAACGGTAAACAAATCTGCCATCTTGGGTTACGTAACCACTAGGGAGCCATATGTTCAGCAGGGGGCCGGGGGGGAAGGTGGGGTACTGCACAAAAGGTACCAATTGGTAAAGTGACGTAGGACTTGTGTAGAAACATGGCGGTAAATGACAGTTACCCAAAAAATAATAACGCTCCTACATGAAAAGCACTAAAACCTAATAACACCAAAACACAGGTGCCTAACTACCTAATAATAAAGGATAGTTTAGGAACCTTACCTTAAAGGGGTGGAGGGTACAATTCAGCCGCCGCCTTTACGAACGCGTGGAACCTTGTCTTTGGGTCATCAAAGTGGATTTTAAAATAGGCCACTGCCAAGTACCCCACAAAGTTGTACCTCCTACGGCGGTACCTAGGCGTCGTCTCATGAAGTTCCCTCCACCTCCTCTCAATAGTATTTGTATGCGCACCAGTTACTGGGTCCACAAAGTTCATGGAGTGATTGATGGTTGTGTACGTACCTTCGTCCTTCAGGCAGTCATAAGCTCTCCAGCAATCAGATACAATAGTTGTCCCCGGTACAATGTAGTCCTTATAACTAAGGTAGCAATTGACACAGGTAAGTGGCAAATTGCCCTTGGTTACAGGCTCAGAGGAGCGGGAGGTTCCGGGGGTGCGTTCGCCATCGTGCTGGGTTGAAGAGTGAGTGAACTGTGCCGGTGAACTGCACTGGAACAGGGTAGGAAGGATGATGATGGGGGGGCTAAAAGTGTATTTCTGCTTTCAGTTTTGGGGTAGCGGAACAGCGCTGCGCGCCTTATCCGCAATTTTTAAAATAATCTGGCAGGCTCGTATGCTCTGGCAAGTGGTAATGTTGTGCTGCATGCGCCAACCACAGGGCTTACAAAATATGTAAAAAGAAGGTTTCTGTTAATGTCACTGAGAGAAAGTGGTAGTGAAACGTCCTGCAAGACCTTTCTCCTCCTACCCCATATACATGCTTCAGGTGTCTGCCAACAAATGTAAAGTAATTTTGTAAGTTATTTATGGTAAAATCACGTTGCGAGGAGATGTCAATATATTTGTGAACGGAAAAGTACTGGAAGAAGGTTGTAGGCACAAGCTACAACGAATAGGAAACTGTTGTAAAACAGTTGAGCAAAAGGAATACATGTAACTGAGTTTATGTATCCCCCAAATTCTCCACCTGGGTGAAATGTAATGTTAGGGTAACGTTGCAACGTGATTGGTTGGCTACAGCCACCCGCCAAAAAACCCACCAACTACACTCTCAGTTGGAGGCATTGGATGAACCTAAAGCTCCCCTGTAAGACCGCGCATGCATGACATGGCCTGGAATCAGTAGTAGTAGTGATAAGTGAAAAGTGCCTTTGTAACGGCTCGCACTGTCCATTTATTCCCCCTTATTTTTACGCTTGTTTTTCGTGTTCCAAATGACATATATAACTGGAAATACAACAATAAGTTGCCCAAACCTTTTCCCAAGTTATTTACCCCACCCAGAACCCCGGATTCCCAACGGGTCCCCCTCTCCGTGAGCTATTCTCGAAAGTGTTTTACCCACCCAGGACCCAGATTCCCAAGCGGTCTCCCTTACCGTCGCCTACAGTTCTCAGGTAATTTACAGCTTAATTACAGCCAACCGACAAAATATTACTTTAAATTCTTGTTCAGCAAGTAAAGTTCTATAGAAAAATGTCAACTGCCATAGCCTAGTCCACTGCAGACAGCCGGCTTAGATCTACCATAAGGGGGAATAAATGGACAGCGCTAGCCATTACAAAGGCACTTTTCATGTATCACTACTACTGCTGATTCCAGGCCATGTTATGCATGCTCGGTCTTACAGGGGAGCTTTCGGTTCATCCAATGCCTCCAACTGAGAGAGTAGTTGGTGGGTTTTTTGGCGGGTGGCTGTACCCAACCAATCACGTTGCAACATTACCCCAACATTACGTTTCACCCGGGTGGAGAATTTGGGGAATACATGCACCAGTTACATGTATTCCTTTTGCTCAACTGTTTTATAACCGTTTCCTATTCGTTGTAGCTTGTGCCTGTAACCTTCTTCTAGTACTTTTCCGTTCACAAATATATTGACGTCTCCTCGCAACATGATTTTACCATAAATAACTTACAAAATTACTTTACATTTGTTGGCAGACACCTGAAGTATGTATATGGGGTAGGAGGAGAAGGGTCTTGCAGGACGTTTTGCTACCACTTTCTGTCAGTGACGTTTAACAGAAACCTTTGTTTTACTTATTTTGTAAGCCCTGTGGTTGGTGCGCACAGCGCAATGTTACCGCTTGCCAGAGCATATGAGCTTGCCAGATTATTTTAAAAAATGCGGATAAGGTGCGCAGCGCCGTTCCGCCACCCCAAAACTGAAAGCAGAAATACACTTTTAGCCCCCCCAACTTCATCCTTCTTACCCTGTTCCGGTGCAGTTCACTGGCACAGTTCACTCACTCTTCAACCCAGCACAATGGCGGACGCCACCCCCGGAACCTCCCGCTCCTCTGAGCCTGTAACCAAGGGCAATTTGCCACTTACCTGTGTCAATTGCTACCTTAGTTATAAGGATTTCTCTTCACATTACTCAGGGCATTATGAGTACCTAATACAATTCTCCCAAGACCACGGCCTTTTGAGGAAACAAGCCTTTTGCCCTCACTGTGGCAAGGAGTGTAGGCTTGACCTGCAGAAGGTGGCGTTCAGGTTACTTAGTTACACCTTACCTGTTGATTTTTACATCTAACTGCAATGCAGTTTTCAAAACTACAGTAGGCTAAAATATTCCTTAGAGAGCAATACCATTGGTTGTGTACGTTCATTATGTTTTCATTTTTTGAGGGTTGTAACGAGTAATTTGCTTTTTTCCCTTACTTTCAGGTGTGACAGGTCGTATGCCCCACGCCAGAAGCAGAAGAGGAGAAGGTGTAATTACTACCTCTCATTGTTGAAGGGCACCTGGTCTTCTGGGTCCCTCATGGATGTTGAGACTGTCCTCTTCTTCACTTACGTTTATGTTAGTGACTTCTATAACTATAGGGTTGGGAGGACAGAACTAGCTTTAAGTGACGTGGCTATTAATGACTGGTCCAGCTACTGCAGGGAAGTAAGTTTTTTGGGGTTTATTTTTTTCAGTGGATGGTTTTGTGATCAACCTTTATTCACTTCCCTAACCGAATTTTTGGTTTCAGGTCATAGTACATTGGTGTATCCGGCAGAAGAAGCAAATAGGTGGCCCCGGTACAACTGTTGAGATTGACGAAGCAAAGTTTGGCAAGCGCAAGTACAATGCAGGCAGGGTCATTGAAGGTCAGTGGGTTTTTGGTGGTGTCTGAAGCAGACCACACAGTTTTTTTGGTGCCAGTTGACAACAGAAGTAGTGCGACTTTGCTTGCCGTCATCAAGGACTACATTGTACCTGGGACAACTATTGTATCTGATTGCTGGAGAGCTTATGACTGCCTGAAGGATGAAGGCTACGCACACTTAACCGTCAATCACTCAATGAACTTTGTGGACCCAGTAACTGGTGCTCATACAAATACTATTGAGAGGAGGTGGAGGGAACTTCGTGTGACGATGCCTAGGTACAGCCGTAGGAGGTACAACTTCGTTGGGTACTTGGCAGTAGCCTATTTTAAAATCCACTTTGATGACCTGAAGACGAGGCTCCACGCGTTCGTAAAGGCGGCAGCTGAATTATACCCTCCACCCCTTTAAGGTAAGGTTCCTAAACTATCCTTCTTTATTATTAGGTAGTTAGGTCACCTGTGTTTTGGTGTTATTAGGTTTTAGTGCTTTTCATGTAGGAGTGTTGTTAGTTTTTGGGTAACTGTTATTTACCGCCACGTTTCTACAGAAGTCATACGTCACTACCAACTCGTACCTTTTGTGCAGTACCCCACCTTCCCCTGCTGGACATATGGCTCCCTAGTGGTTACGTAACCCAAGATGGCAGATTTGTTTCCCGTTTACATTTCCTTGCCCCGATCGCAAGCAACGGTTAGTGTGCAGTTGAGGTAGCCTGTGGCATTTGACATTTTTCAGTGTTGCTTTGCTTGCTTTACATGAGTTTAGGGTAACATTTTGCCTGTCGGCTGCAGCTAAACTGTAATTTACCCTTGAGCTGTATGCGCCAGTGCAGGGGACACATGGTACCGGTGTGCAGTCTTCAAGTGTCAATTACGCTTTAGTTACAGCTGACCGACAAAATTTTACTTGAAATTCTTGTTCAGCAGGTAAAGTTCTATAGAAAAAATGTCAATGCCATAGGCTACCTCACTGCGGACAGCGGGCTTAGAATTACCATGGCTTGTTGTGCGCTCTTAAGTTATTGTCATTTCTGTGCCTACTTGCAACTCTTGTTGATTAGAGGGAGGGGGTTTAGTATTGTGTTTGTGTTGTTGTAATCAGGGTGTGTGATAGGTAGTAGTAAGTTTTCCCATGGGTTCCATTGTGTCTGACTAGAGTGTGTTGGTGTGACATTTGACAGCACATTTCAAGAGGTCAGCCAGATATTTTGGGGTATATTTATACTGTCAATAAGCAAGGAGTACTGTTCCCTTTTATGCAAGGAGGGTGTTTGTGTATTCCCATGAACTGTTTGACGCCGTGCAAGTGCATGTAGAGTCTGTATCACAGTGTAATAGTATAAGGCAATAGTGTAATAGTATAAGGCATTAACTATGGAGTATGAAGGGTACTGTTCATTGCAGTTATTAACTAGCCTATTTGTACCAGATATAGAGCAATTAATTTCCCATGGTGCCACATTTATGTGTTATTTGATTTATAGGTACTCTTGTATGGTCTAATTTTGTATGTCGTGTAAATTGATTCAAACTGGGCCACCTGTAGCCCTAAATATCATTAAGCATTGTCAGCAGTGCTTCCATTTTTATTATATACACTTGTCATTTTGTAATATACTAATAACTGGTTTAATAGTAATTTAGCTTTTTATTTTTTATAAAAGGATCGTGTTTGCTCACACCTCCATACTCAAACCTTTGAGATCACCAGTACATCAGGTTAGAACAAACCAGTAACGAGATTTCCTTTTTAGTTGGTATTTACACAAGATGGGTTTGTGTTGTGGTCTGGTCTAATGACACCCACACTTGAATATCCTTAACTGAAGATATCTGACAAGTTGGGAAGTGGTTAGTGGTTGGGCTGTGTTTGTAGGTTGAATTGCATGTATTGTCTGGAGTGGAGAGACCCAGGGGCTAGAGACTTTTGGTACAGGGTGCTCTATTCCATTTCCTTGAAGGCCTTCTGCATGGTAGGCAGTGGAATTTTGAGTAAATATGAGGCCTGTTGTCTTGTGGTGGTAGTGCTTTGAAGAGATCATAGTGATCTGCCTGAGTTCAAGCTTGAAGACATTGGGAAACTCCTGCAGGAGGGGGTGTAAGTCTATGGGACCTAGCAAAGAGATGGGCAGCTAATTGTGGCTCATAGGTTAAAGCTATCTGGAAGGAGGTAAAGTCCAAAAGGCAGCAATGAATGACTTCTTGCGAGCTGAAGTTTCTGAGGTAGTTTGTGCCAAAGAACCACTTCTAGATAACAGAAATGGGTAGATCTAAGTAGTAGCTCCTGGGCATTGATTTTCCTTGTAACTTCATTTTTTCTACAGTTTTTTGGTTGCTAATTATGGATTTATCTAATTAACCCCCCTGAAGTCCATCCAACAAGGGGTTTCCATATGTGATCTTCACAAGACAGAGCATGGAACGGTTTGGAACGGTTCATATCCCGTCCAGCAAGTGCAATAACTTGTTAACGTATGGGTACCCCCCCATACCAGTACTAAACACGGCGAAATGCATTTAACTCCCTCCTTTTGGCGAATGGCTCCCTCTTGTTTTTCCCCTCCAGATGGCGCCTCCCCAACATAAACATGCCCGCTCAATTTCTGTGTTCTCCCCAGGGGCGTCATTTCAGAATTTTGTTGTTGTTGGGGCGGGGGGCAAAGGTGGATTGGCCGGCGAAGTGAGCCTAATCAGCTGAATTTTTTTTTATTTAAGGCTATTTTATGTGTTTTTGAAGCCACATGAGCAAGGTATTTCAGCAAAAATTGTATACTTCCACTACTATATGTTTTATCTCATCATCACTGGTAGCTGGTAGACAGACAAAGATCAAGAAACATAATATTTCAGAGAAATTTTATATATTTATGATTGCACATTTAAAAAGAAAAGAAAACATGATGTTACTTCTTGGGGCTTGGGGTGAGGGGGCCAAGTTGAGGCTTTTGGGGGGCAACTTTGGTTGGGGGTGGCCAAGTTGAGTCTTGAGGGGCAGTTGACCCCCACCCTCCCAAATGACGCACCTGGTTTTCCCCACCCAAAACCCTGAATTCTCACTGTTCCCCCTTACTGTTGAGTAGAGTTAGGGCTCAAATAACAGTTGGCCAACAACAGACAAACTCACCGCCAGTATCAGAAGCCCTAAAAGTGTAGAAGAAACCAGTTTCCAAGGTAAAAACAGGCACAGAGCTAGTACTTAGAATTACCCAGAAATGACTTGAGTCCCAATTATGTTTTATTCCTTTTAGTTGAAGGGTAAGGGTCCAGTGGCTATATGATGTTATAGGGCTGCTATTGGCAGTCACTAGAACGCTTGTCTGGTGGTAGTCTTTTGATTTGAGCAGCACAGACCTGAAGGCACCCCTGTCAACCAGCAACCTCTTGCCAGAGGTGAGGTCAGTGATTGGCAAAGCATATTTTGAGATTGTTTTCTTATGTATAACTTTTCCCAGCACCATTTTTTGTTGCAGTGCCATATAAAAAAAAAATACACTAATTTTCTCTTACATTCTAGATACATTAACAGAGTATTCTATATACAGTATGTTGATTTTGGACATGTTTAGTTTGCAGGAAAGGGTAATTCTATATATTAGCTCTGCGCCTGTTTTTACCTTTTCAACTGGTTTTTTCTACACTTTTAGGGGTTCCTGGTGGTGCACCTGTTTGTCAGCCAAATGGAATTTCCCTTCACCGTGTTTAGTACTGGCCTTGGGGGTTGGGTACCCATAATTTAAGTTATTGCACCTGCCGGACGGGATATGAACCGTTCGAAACAGACTTACCCGTCCTCAGTCTTGTGAAGATCGCGTATGGAAACCCCTTGTTGGTTGGACTTCAGGGGTTAATTACAGGTTAATTACACTAGAGCGCCAAAAATTAAAGGTAAATTCATAATTAGCAACCAAACAACTGTGGAAAAAGTAAAGTTAGAAGGCATTCACGGCCACGGAGCTGCTATATAGTTCTACCCAGGAAAGTTTGTTGATAAAATGTTACTAAACTTTTATTCATTTATTTTGCATAAAATTTTTTCATGTTTTACATGGTTCTTTTTTAAGGTAATTCCTGGTTCCCCAGGTGATCAGAATTATGTAATTTCTGGCTAGTGGTATTGCAGAGAGTAGGCTCAAATGTTTGAGTGAGGGCTGAAGAGCATTTTATATATGTAACTAGTTTCAGAGACCGGATAGATGCAAGTTTTCAAGTTGCATTCCCTACAAAAGTGAAGAGCCCTCTAATTCGTAAGGTATTTTGGCTTAATAGTGAGGCAGAACCAGTAGACTGTCATTAGCATGACTGATCATTTACTGCTCCAGGCAAAAAATAATTAGATGAATGTATGGATATATAAATGTTAGTCTTGAGGGGCCAGTGGCTCTTGATGAGTAATAGAGTATTAACCTTGCCTAGATAGAACTGTTGACATCACTTAGGGAGAGTTGTCTTTTGTTTTTTACAACTCAAAAGTTTTAAAGTAATGGGAACAGTAGTGCTTATATTTATCCTATAAAGTAGCTCCAGCTCGGCAGTCAGTAGTTATTTTCATCTCTTTAACCAGGAAGTGTTTAAGGCCATTGCGAAAGATGTCTCGGATTAAGGGAATAGCAAATTCTTATTAGTCTTTGTAGTCTTCTCTCAAGCATCCTGGGCCTGCAATTATCAGCACAGGAGCTCCTCTCGGAATATCAACCTAACAGGCATGGGTCCAAGTACAAGTACTTGTGCTTGGACTTGGCCTAAAGTGCAAAGTTTTACATACGTAACTTACCCAGTAATTACTGTACTTTGCAAGGAGTTTCTAACTCGACGGCAGCTTCAATTTTGAAATTTGCAGTAGCGATAGTTTTTTGTTTATGTTGGTGACTAACCCCCCACTTTCGGGATGAAGAGAGAAACAACTAAGCCAAGAGCTCCACTTTTGTTTCTGCTGGCTTAACTGCAGCACAGCTTTAAGAATAGCAGCTAGATTTTGTTTTTTGGCTTGAAAGTCTTGCCATTTGGTGATGTATTTTTGGCTCAGTTGCCTTTGGATTTGTATTGTTTGACTGATTTATGTAGTACTTTTCCCAATTTTGACTATTGTTCTCTCAGGAGATTGACTCAATTTTATTTCGACTCTGTAAGCTAGTAATTATGTATGATTCTAGGGCATAGTTTTAGGTATTGTAGCAGAGGTTGCAATACTTGTTTGACCAAGGCATGTTATGATTCACACACCCTTTGTATGACGTGCAGAGGACAAATTTGTTCAATTGACTTGACTTGTGAGGAATGCTGTGAATGGGACGAAGGAAAGTGGAAGACATTGACTTGTCCTCTAGCAAAATTAGAAAGGGATCGTAAGAGGAAAGCAGCTGCTAGAACTGAGGTTGAATTAGCTACTCTAGACGTGACCCAGGAATCTACCCAGGAATCTAGTGAGGTTAATATTCCTTCGCTCCCTTCTCCTGCTAAAGTAATTCCTCCTACTTCCAGCCCTCCTTCTGCACCATCAATCTCCGCTCCTGGTTCCCTCATTCCTGACCCAGATCGCTATGCCAATCTCGAATCAAAATTCGATAGGAAGTTTGATGTTCTTGCTAACACAGTGGCACAGTTGGGTGATTCAATGTGTGTTCTCTTGGACAAATTTAGTGCAAAGTGTTCTAGCGATGTTTGTGGAGGAGGTGGCTACCCATCCCACTGATGCTCCTAGGCAAAGGTCACTGCCATACTCTCCCAGCCCAAAGGAGGAGGTACACTGGAGGCCCAAAGGAGGAGGTACACTGGAGGCCCAAGGGAGGTCAGTGGGGTCTGCCCACGGGTATTTGCCCGTTAGTCGCACCTGTGCCATCCCAGATGTCAACCAAAGGCAGCCATTGGAAAGGTGGGCCTAGTGCCCATAATCTCTCATCCAGTTTGGGAGATTCTAGTCCTTCCCACTGGTGCCAGTGGAGATTCTCGGACGAATCTCGCCAGTTGAAAAGACGAGCGCCTCTCAGGGACGTGTCCCCTCAGGGTTACGGCAAGAGGTTCAGGGAACGATCCGGGAGTCCGCAGCCGTTGTGCAGCAAATTGGACAGTCCCGAACGTTTCTCTCAATCAGTAGTGTTCAGACCATCTGTGTTCATCAAGAGGACTAGTTCTTCAGCAAATAAAGAACCTGTTCATGATAATTCACGCTCATGTTTCGAGCGTCCATCTGGGATAGAGGTCGCTCTTTAGCAACTGTGCGCATGTTAGCAGCCGAGCGCTCGTTAACTTCCGAGCGCCCAGTAGAGACCGAGCATTCACTAGTAGCTGAGCGCCCAGAGGATAAGAAGCGTCCAGTAGTGCACCTGCATCGCTTGGTGCCAGAGAACTTTTCAGCTACTCCTAGATTGGACCCTTCTATGGCACCGCTGCAAAAGCAGTTAGACAACATTTTTGGCCTTCTTAAGAAGTCGACTTCTGCTGCTTCAGTAGCGCCTGAAGATCCCTCATTGTCCCTCTCATCGGAGGAGGAAGATTTAGGACAGGGATTCCACCTCATCAGCTTATGCTGCATTACTGAATTATTTACTGGATAATTTCTCAGATTTCTTCGCTCCGACAGCCCCTTCGTCTCCAGCTTCCTCATTTATGATGAGTGATTTACCCGGGGATCCGTTGAAACTTCCCTAAGTGGTTCTATCTTCATGTCAGAAGGCTATGAGAGAAGTGGATCTCTGGCTCTCTAAGAAAAGACACCAGGGCAAGGCAATTTGTTTTAGTATTCCGCCTTTCGGCCAGGAGATATAGGCTAGGCCGTATGTGACCGGAGAGGCCCCCTCCCTGGAAGTGGGTGCCTCCTCCCAGGAGGACTTCTCTGGCCTCATTGATTCGGCCCGTAGGTCGGCTTTCTCCTCGACAGAGACCATGTTCTTTACTCTGGAGATGGATCATTTGCTCAAGAGCATGTTCAAGGTGTTCGAAGTGTTTAGTTTCCTAGACTTGGCCGTAGGGGCTTTGGCAAAGAAGATTAGAGATTTAGATCTACCTCAGGATATTGCCACTGACTGGAGGAGTGCTATCTCTTGTGCTGATAAAGCAGTTCGAGATGGTTCTTTCGAGATTTCTGCCCTTTATGCTATGGGGATTTTGAAGAAGAGGGAACTCTGGATCTCGTTTGTCTCTAAGGGCATCACTACATTGCATAAATCGGCTCTTCTCTTTTCACCCTTGGATAATACATACCTTTTCCCGCAAGCTAAGGTAGAAGTGGTGGCTGCTCACCTTCATAAGAAATCCACACGAGACCACCTCTCGCAATCTACGAGGCGTCCAAGAGACCCTCCACCAGACCTACAACCCACAAGTGAATCTTCAGTCCTTCATGCACCCGTGGGAGCCAGACTCAACTTTTTTGGGGAAGTTGGAGAATAAGAGGAGCAGATCAGTGGGTGATAGAAGTATTAAGGGAAGGGTATTCTATCCTCTTCAAAGAGAAACTCCCTTATCCAGCTCTCCCGTCAGATTGATGGCGTACTCCGTAGGATCAACAAAGTATTTAGCCCTCTCAGAAGTAGTGTGGCCTCTCCTCAAGAAGAAGGTGATAGAATTGGTGGAGAACACAGAGGTCAGGGGTTTTTACAACAGGCTTCTTGTAGTACCAAAAGCTGCGGGAGGATGGAGACTGGTACTTGATGTGAGCGCTCTGAACGTCTACATACAGAAAATGAAGTTTCATGTGGAAACAGTCCAGTCTGTCCTGTCATCCATTCGTCGAGGGGATTGGATGATTTCTCTCAGTATGAAAGACGCTTACTTCCACATTCCCATCCAACAAGACTCAAGAAAGTACCTGAGATTCGTTCATGGGAATCAAGTTTTCCAGTTTTGAGTGCTATGTTTTGGCCTGTCAACAGCACCACAGGTGTTCACCGAAGTTCTCACCCTATTGGCCAATTGGATGTTTGGTTAATACGCTCACCCATGAAAGAGAGATGCACAGAGGACCTTCAAAGGACATTACTTTTGACTCAGGATCTAGGTTTGCTGTTGAACCTGCAAAAATCCCAACTGACCCCTTCTCAACAGATTCTATATATGGGGATGAAGATTGACTCTCAGAATTTTCAGGCTTCTCCCTCCCCCAGAAGGATAGAAGCCTGCCTCAAGAAAGTCAACCTTTTCCTTTCCCTTCAGAAGTGTTCTGCCACTCAATGGATAAGTCTCCTGGGCACTCGATCGTTGATCTAACAGTTTGTGAGGTTGGGGAGGCTGCATATGAGACCTCTACAAATCTTTTTGAGAGGCAGTTGGGATTGCAGGATAAATCGGGACATATGCATCTTTCCAATAACGCAAGAGATAAAGGAGGACCTGTGCTGGTGGAACAATGCAAGCAGACTTTTGGAGGGAAAGTCTCTTTCGGTAGTGAACCCCAACCCAGACTACTACTCCGACGCGTCAGACATAGGTTGGGGAGCTCTCCTGGAGGGGAAAGAAGTATCGGGAGTTTGGTCCTAACAAGAGAAGGCTGCTCTTAAACATCAAAGAACTGAAAGCCATCCATTTGGGGCTGCAGCATTTCACAAGGGAAGTGCATGACAAAGTAATAATGGTGCATGCTGACAACACAGCAGCCTCATCCTATGTAAGACTCCAAGGAGGGACTCATTCTCCCTTTGCGAGACTGCCGTGAGTCGTCATCTTTGGGCAGAACAGAACCGAACCCAGCTGTTAACTCGGTTCATTCAGGGGAAGTGCAACGTATTGGCAGACGAACACAGTCGTCGCAAACAAATTCTCCCGACAAAGTGGACTCTGGATCGTAGCGTATGCTCTGACCTGTGGAAGTTGTGGGGAGAACCGATGGTCTTCCCCTGTTCTGCTCACTGTTTCCGGACCAACGAGCCTGGGCGACAGATGTGATGATGCAAAATTGGTCGGGACTGGGATGTGTATCCCTTCCCTCCGTTCAGGATGGTGAGGGAGTTTCTGAAGTTCCAATCACATCAAAGCACCAGGATGACTTTAGTAGCTCCCTTCTGGCTGAGGAAAGAGTGGTTCCCGTAGCTTCTTGAACTACTAGTAGACTTCCCACGCCTTCTTCCAACAATCCCAAGTCTACTCGGACAACCCCATTACAGGAAGTTTTATCAGGACACACCCACTCTGGCCCTGACAGGGTTTCGACTATCCACAAGCTTTTGCAAGCGAAAGGCTTTTCAAGAGCTGAGGCAGAAGCTATTTCTAAATGTAGATGACATTCTGCTAACAAGGTTTACCAGACAAAATGGTCAGTATTTAGACTTTGGTGTAAGAAGAATAAAGTCTCTTCTTTTAAAACCGCTATAACTCAAGCGGTGGACTTTCTTTACTTGAGATCAACCAGGGGCCTTTCTTCGTCTACAATAAAAGGATATAGAGCTATGCTTAGCTCAGTCATTAGACACAGAGGTTTAGACATTTCTTCAAACCAGGATATCTCGGATCTCGTTAAATCTTTCGACACGTCCAAGGTTGACAAGGATGAGGTATGCCCTTGGTCATTAGATGTAGTCCTCAAGTGGCTGTCTGACTCAAGGTTCGAACCCATGAGTTCATCATCATTGAAGGATCTAACTAAGAAAACTATTTTCCGGGTTGCGCTAGCCACTGCGAGAAGAGTGAGCGAACTGCATGCAATAGACAGATAGGTTTTTCTCAAGGTGACGCGGTCTGTTCCCTTACCCTTGGCTTCTTGGCAATAAACGAGAATCCTTCACAACCATGGCCTCGTTCCTTTGCTATTAAAGGTTTAATGAACATCCTGGGTCCAGAGGAAGGGGAGAGAAGTCTGTGCCCAGTTAGAGTGCTTAGACGTTACATCAAGAGAACAGAGAAGATTAGAGGCCCAGCAAGGAATCTTTGATGTTTGGTAAAGAACCCGGCCAGACCTATGTCTAAAAATGCTTTACCCTTTTTTGTTAGAAACCTGATCCTCAAAGCACACACTCAGATTGGAGAGAACGTTTTGCCTGGACTTAAGGTTAGAGCGCACGACGTGAGAGAAGTGGCTACATCAGTCGTTTTTAAGCATAATCTCTCTCAATTCTATCTTAACAGACTACATTCTGGAAATGTAGATGTGTTTTTGCTAGGCATTATTTGTGAGACATGGAGACAATGTACGAAGATTGCAGTACACTCGGACCATTGTCCGTGGCTGGTGTAGTGTTCGGGAAGGGAACGTAGGAAGCAACCCTTCCTATTTTTTTTTTTCTTCGCCTTGTCAAGGTGTTGAGTTCATGGGGAGCCTGGAGAGTACAAAGTACCTAGAGTGCCCGCCAGTTTTTCTGTGTAGGGTCGTGGTTATTTATTTATATGCTTTTTATCTGTGGTATAGGTGACTATTTCTCTGGTTTTGATTTATTGTACTGTGCCCTGGGCAGGGGCATTTTATTGTTGACTTTGTTAATGATTGAACTCTCCTTCTTTGCAAAGTTTACCTCTTAGATTTCGGTAGCGATCGGAGTACGCCTCCGCTATGAAGTTGCCCACTTTAGTAGAGGTGACCCTGGCTATACCGATGCCGCCACGCTGCTACTTGGTCGAGATGAGCGCCATCTAGAGGCAGTATCCACCTGCGCAGCTATCACCAGGTAAGAAACAACAAGCATTTTTTCAGTGCTAAACCCTTTTTTATTTTGTCCTCATTTCATTATCATTTTTAATGTTAGAGTACAAGATGTCCATGAATCCCACCTCCTTCACTGTGGATTCAGCTAAGTAATTATGGGGTAAGTTACATATATAAAAATGAAATTTTTATAAAAGTTTGATATATACTTACCCAGTAATTACAAATGGAGTCTGCCTTCCTCCCCTCACATGGACCTTAGAGCATAAACAAAAGTGAAGCTCTTGCGTTAGTTGTTTCTCTCTTCACCCCGAAAGTGGGTGGGGTTAGTCACCTACATAAACAAAAAACTATTGCTACCGAGAATTTCAAAACTGAAGCTGCCGTCGAGTTACAAACTCTTAGCTAAGTAATTACTGGGTAAGTATATATAAAACTTTATTTTATTATAAAAATGTCATTTTTGAGTACTTGTACTTGTACTTGAGATTTTAAAATTCAGTGTACTTGTACTTGTTCAAAAAGTACTTGAAGTCAAGTACTTTTTAAGTACATTACATACTTGTAGGCTGTATTGCATAACTAATCGTACAACAAAAAGTGCACTAGTGACAATAACCTGACTGTAATAGGTGGATTTTTTGTTATAATGATTTATGTATGTCAATAATAAAGATACACCAAGTTCAGTTCAAATGATTTTAATTCTACTGTTGTGTATCAACAGAATATCAGCCAGTTTTCATGCAGTCAGTTCAGGAATGAACCTGAGACAATCTGTTCACTTCCTGTCTGTATCTGCGGGCAACATGATCAGTTCTGTAGTACTGTAGTTTAGTCTTTCAGTAGCCATCATTCATAGCTCATGGTAACACTACTAAGTCTTCTGGGACAAGCCAGTCAACCATGGAAGATTTCGTTAGTGTCAGACCCAAAGAAATATTGGCCACATGATGCTTGACAAAAGCAACAGGATGATGCACTAATGCTCTTTGAGGCGTGCAATCTTGTGCCATTTTCTGTTGTTGAAAGCCCTTAACTTTAATGGCTTACTTAATTCAGCTGACCCTGTTATCAAATGCCTACATGCAGGCACTTAGTCAACAAATTGCTACAAGACTAATTCTCACAGGTGAAGGAAAATAAAAAAAGTCTAGGGAGTGCAAAACTGTATGCCTAACACTTGATATCTGGTCTAGCTGTCAGATGAGACCTTACTTGGGAATCACAGATCATTACATTGGAAACTGGTCATTTGAAAATGTAGTGCTAGCTTGCAAGCGCTTCCGTGGATGCCATACTACTCAGTATCATGGAAGAGTATGAGCAGATCATCAAGGATACTGATATAGGCTCCAAAATTACAAACAATATAACTGACAATGCTACTGTATGATCACTGCATTTTCTCTGCATGGGTTTCCTGATGCTATCTCAGAAGCAAATGATGACACTGATGAAGATGATCTCAATGATTTGGATGGTAGTGGTACTGATTCTGCTGAACTGATGGAAGCTTTACCAGCTAATCATAATTCCTGCTTTGCACATACATTGCAACTGGTCGTGAAAGATGGCTTCAAAGAAGCAGGACAGTTAAATGTTACACTGAGCAAAGCATCAAAATTGGTTTATGTGCAGAGATCAACATTAGAATCAGGTTGTGCTACTCGTTGGAATTCGCTATTAAAGGGTCTATTCTGAGTTCCAGGGATTTCAATCTCAACTGATCTCAACACATTAAGGTGCTGATTAGCCAAGTTTAATTCCACATGATGCAATACCATGGAAAACATGGAACTATAACCTTGAAATAGATAGCAAAAAAACTCTACTATATCTATGAAAGTGGTGAAATTTTGATGTCTACAGGGGTACGGGTACTGAAAAGTGGCACCCGGAACAATACACAAAACCCCTGCTTCTGATACATAAGTTGAACTCCTTCACACAAACGAGTCTTGAACAGGTTTCTAGAACACCTACCCTACCATTTTATTTCCTAAGACCCCCAAGTAATTTTTATGCCAGCATACTAACTGACTCACTCAAATCCAGAGAACTCTACTCAAACATTAACTCACAAGGGGCAGATCTTTCCATAAATCTTCCAGCAGGGAAAGCAGTATGATAAAAGAAAAAAATATGGAATATTTGCTAATAAAAATAAAATTAATGAATACTTATAATCATTCATCACAAAAAAAGAATCTCTTGTTTTCATAAATACTCATTCTCTTTTAATACTATACCCTGTGCAGAAGAAACCTTCGATGGCAGATAAGAGCATAACTGGTCTCACTTCCTTACAACCAAGTTAGTAAAAGCATGAGAACATGAGAATGGGCAATCTTTCCGTTCTATATTCACACTTTCCCACCTTGGTTAATCCCCATTTCCTCAGTCTGCCCATCTATACTACATTTTTCAAAACCTCAAACTCACTCCCCATTCCACGTACTCATTTCTTAGAGCACATGTTGATGCATGACGCTAGCACCCTGATCTACACAGATGGCTCCAAGACCCCTGAAGGAACTGGGGCAGCAGTCCTCTTCCCCACCAGACTTATTCCAGCTACTCTTACCTCCAGTAGCAAGCATACTTAAGGTAGAAATATATGCCATTCTGATTGCACTAAAACACCACCTAATTTACCCCTCATTATCCTTCGTGATTTTCACAGGCTCGGCAAACTCTTTAATCCTTATCCAATCTATTGTCTGCACACATCTTATAGTCTGTGAAATTCGAGATTGGCTTTTTCACACTTCGATGCGGAAAAAGCTATTCTGCTTCTGCTGGACCCCAAGCCATGTGGGCATGCTAGGCAATGAGTGAGTGGACTCGTTTGCCCGATCTGCAGCTTTGTCGGGATGCCTACACTTCAAAAACATTCCATACTCACATTATTTCCCATTTTTCTGTAATTACCTACTAAGTTGTTGGTAGTCTTTCTGGACTAGTATCTCGAATAACAAGTTCCACGCAATTAAACCTACCATACTCCCATGTATAAACCCATGTCATAAGAAAAGATGATGGGGAACAGTACTTGCCCGACCACGTATCAGCCATACAAATCTAACGCACTCCTACTTGATGAACGGATCCCCTCCAACGCTGTGTCCAACTTGTCATACCGTTCTTTCAGTATCCCATATAATCCTTTCCTGCCCCCCAACACACAGTAGCATGCAACAGAGCATTTCCCAGCCTAACCACTCTTCCCCATCCACCTCGCCTTCAAGATATTTGAGGTGGATGGGGACACTTCTCCATGGAAAGTGTAATCTATTTCCTTCAACAAATAAATATTCATCAAATATGACCCACCAATCACTAACTTTGACCATACTTTATCTATAAATAGCATAACATAGCACCTTATGGTCTGCGTGACCTGGTGCTTGGTGGATATCAATTCATTTCAATATTTACATTACTTCTATGAAGTTTTAGACAATTTATAAAATTTTCTAAGGTTTTCTGTTATATATTTATATAATTTTTTTATTGTACGTTTGAACCCTGTGTAAAAGTATTTAATGTGTGTGTGTGTTCTAGTATAAATGTGTGTGTTTTTTTGTTTTAAAGTCATGTTCATTCATCATAGAAACGAATGACCTCGGTCTCGGTGCTTGCCTTTGGCCTAATCCTCATATTCCTATTCGTGTTCCTTAAGGGTACACAGAAATCGGTCTTCACAACTTCACAAATTCAATGAAGAATGATCTATCCCAGGTACTCTACCTCAATACCCAAGAGAAGAGGATCAGTCTTCTAAACTTTCTGATCTCAGATGTTGTGATGCCAGTTTTAGTAACCTTAAATCAAGGGAATCCTGATCTCAGATATTTCCCTGCCATAAGTGCCATCAGGCTTGATCTACTGAACTCACTGATTGGGGGAACAGTGAAGGGCATCCTGACACAGCCAGACCTTTGAAGCTGACAGGAAGCCCAAGAAGGTCGACCTGGTGAAGGAAATATTGCTCCTACAACTGCTGAACATTATAGGAGGCTGCCCTACCCAAGACCGAAGAAACACCGACGGTGAACTTAACCCTTAAACGCCTATTGGACGTAGCAAACGTCGACTAAAATTGTCTGTTGAATGCCGAGTGGACGTAGCAAACGTCGACTACAAAAAATTTCAATCTTCGGTCAACTTTGACTCGACCGAAATGGTAGAAAAACGCAATTGTAAGCTAAAACTCTTACATTTTAGTAATATTCAATCATGTACCTTCATTTTGCAACAAATTGGAAGTCTCTAGCACAGTATTTCGATTTATGGTGAATTTTTAAAAACTTTTTCTTACGCACGGGCGGTAACTCGGCCAAAAATTTCATAAATTCTTTCGTCATTTTGTCGTAATTTTTTCACTGTTCTATATTAGCCGTTACATAAAGTTTTATATATGAAAATGTGCGCAATTTCATGTACAATACAACAAAAATACAACCCATGGTTGTAGCTTTTATCAGTTTGGAAATATTTTCATATAAACCACGATAACTGCCAAAATTTCAACCTTCGGTCAACTTTGACTCGACCAAAATGGTAAAAACGCAATTTTAAGCTAAAACTCTTACGATCTAGTAATATTCAATCATTTACCTTCATTTTGCAACCAATTGGAAGTCTCTAGCACAATATTTCGATTTATGGTGAATTTTTGAAAAAACTTTTTCCTTACGTCCGCGCCAAAAATTCTTTCGTCACGTTGTCGTAATGTTTGCACCGTTTTATATTAGTCGTTACATAAAGTTTTATATATGGAAATGTGCGCAATTTCATGTAGAATACAACAGAAAATAACTCATGGTTGTAGCTTTATCAGTTTTGAAATATTTTCATATAAATCACGATAACTGCCAAAATTTCAAGCTTCGGTCAACTTTAACTTGACCGAAATGGTAAAAAACGCAATTATAAGCTAAAACTCTTACATTCTAGTAATATTCAATCATGTACCTTCATTTTGCAACAAACTGGAAGTCTCTAGCACAATATTTCGATTTATGGTGAATTTCTGAAAAAAAAAAAAAAATTTTTTCCTTACGTCTGTTGGCTGATAACTCGGCCGAACATCTCGGAAATTCTTTCGTCATGTTGTCGTAATGTTTGCATCGTTTTACATTAGTCGTTATATAAAGTTTTATATATGAAAATGTGCGCAATTTCATGTAGAATACAACAGAAAATAGCTCATGGTTGTAGCTTTTATCAGTTTTGAAATATTTTCACATAAATCACGATAACTGCCAAAATTTCAACCTTCTGTCAACTTTAACTCGACCGAAATGGTAAAGAAACGCAATTGTAAGCTAAAACTCTTACATTCTAGTAATATTCAATCGTTTACCTTCATTTTGCAATAAATTGGAAGTCTCTAGCACAATATTTCGATTTATGGTGAATTTTTAAAAAACATTTTCCTTACGTCTGCTTGCGATAACTCGGCCGAACATCTCGGAAATTCTTTCGTCGCGTTGTCGTAATATTTGCACCACTTTATATTAGTCGTTACATAAAGTTTTATATATGAAAATGTGTGCAATTTCATGTACAATACAACAAAAAATAACTCATGGTTGTAGCTTTTATCAGTTTTGAAATATTTCCATATAAATCACGATAAATAGAAAAAATTCGACTTTCGGTCAACTTTAACTCGACCGAAATGGTCGAAAACTGCAATTATAAGCTAAAACACTTACAGTCTAGTAATATTCAATCAATTAGCTTCATTTTTCAACAAACGGGAAGTCTCTAGCACAATATTTCGATTTATGGTGAATTTTTGAAAAACATTTTTTTATGTCCGCGGCGTTACAATTCATGCATCATTTTGTGATAATATTTTCTCTGTGTTGCTTTGATCGTTTTAAAATTTATTATATACCAAAATCATCGCAATTTAGTGTACAATACAACTAAAAAAAATTAACTCATTACCTTTAACCGTTTTGCTTACAGCGCGATTTGTATACAATTATATACAAGTTTTTTTTTTGCTGTCATATATTCCAATATTTATATATGATAGTGATATTTTTTCATTTCTGATGGTTGCATACTAAACTTCAGGCAATGACAATAAAAATGAGCCAAAATGAACTCTTAATCTTAAAAACTAAGTGTGCTGTGATTTTTTTGAAAAAACTTTTTTCCGCTTCAGGCGCTAACTCAGTGAAACGCCCGGCATACGGGAGACGTTTTTGTAAATAGGGCTTCGGCGTTAAAGGGTTAATGAAGATGACAGAAGAGTTGCAGAGGCCTCCTAGGCCTTGTAAAATACCACCCACAGTTCTACAAAGAACAGAACCAGAACCAAGATAATGACAGTGTGACTCAAGTCAACATGGTGCAAAAACACCCCTTCAGGCAAAGACAAAAATGATGCCCTTACACACCTATCCTCTACATATACCACCACAAGTTTGGCAGAGCTGTGAGGAACTCCACTCTAGATGTAGCTAGAGAAAAAACAATCAGAACTCCACTCTAGATGTAGCTAGAGAAAAAACAATCGGGGTGACCACCCAAGGTAATCATAGTGGCCACCCCAAGCCCAACAGATGCCCAATCCACTAGATTCTATATCACAGACCACACCTCTGGCAAGTTCATGGTGGTGGTGCCTTTGAATCTATCCATTCCAGTGTCATAAGCAGACCACCAAAGGACCCAGATGCTTGCTTGTGGCACCAACATCACCTTACCATCATATGGTGTCAGGACCCTCACCTTTCACTTCTTGAAGAAATACCAGCCTGATTTCATCGTTGCCAATGTCCAGACACCCCTGCTCACTACTAACTTCATTGTCCACTTAGACTAGTGGACATTGCCCATCATTGCGTCTTGGACCTGGCCACTTTCCAGATAGCACCACTCACTGCTGGACCCAAGCAGCAGTCAATCTCATTGATAGGGCACATGAACTTAAGCAGCCTCCTACAAGATTCCCAGACATTTTGAAGCCTTTTCTTCGACTCATTGGATACCAGTGATGCAGATCATGCTCCACTATATACGACCCCTGGCCGTCACCAAATTCTGCTGTCTGTCACCTGAAAAACTAGCTGCTGCAAAAAATCTTCCAAGGAATGGAATGGATGGGCCTTTGCCAGGGCTCTAGCCCATGAGCCTCCCCACTCACATGGTCAAAAAACCTGATGGCTGTCAGCACCCCTGCAGAAGCTACAGGTGCCTCAGTGTACAGACAAAGCCCAATCACTAAACACTTCCAGACATGGTGGAAATCTCCTCCACCCTGCATAGCGCAAGAATTTTCTTAAGTTTGGCCTTAGGAAGGGCTACTTTTAAATAATGGTACACCATGATGACATACCCATTAGTACCTAGTGGTTTACCTCCTTCACATTTGGCCTCCAGAACTCTGGTGCCACATTTGAGAAGCTAGAAGCAAATGCTTTCTCACTGTTTATGCTCATAAAAGTCTCACTTAATAATTCTAGTATTTAATCTTTATTTTTTTCTATCTCTTGAACTCTTGCATACTGGGCTGCTTTCTTTAGAGCCATAGGGGTTGTAGCAGTCTACAGGTAATCATAATAATCAGACCACCAAGATAAAAATACAGTACTCTACTCCTAAGGCTGCCCTTTAGGTTTTGTCTGGAATAATAAAATTTAAATCTTATCAGATAAACTTCAGGTTGTTAAAATTCAGTAATGTAGTTGGATAAACAAAAAATTATGATAATCAAGACTAGATTCCCATAGTCTTTTTTTCCTTAAATTTTACTCTGCTAATTGAAGTTTAGACATTGACATAAACTATTTTTGTGAAGTTTAGACATTGACATAAACCATTTTTGTATATGTAACTTACCAAATAATTACATAACTATTGTTTCTACTTTACGCAGCAGCTCAAAATTTAAAATTCGCGGTAGTGCTCTTTTGTTTAAGTGTGGTTATACTGCCCTGCCCACTTTTGGGGAAGGATTGGTACAACACAGCTAAAGAGCTCAGTTCGTTTCTGCCGGGTGATTACTGAACTTGGTCATAAGCAGCTCTGAATTCATTCTTTTTCACCGGATGGTTACCGTTATCCTGCATTTGGTGAAGTACTTTGTTCCTTTTGGTAGTGCGGTACTGTTAATTAGCTTAGCTAATTCAGACTTCTCTTTTGTGACTTCCCAATTTTTTCTTGTTAATCATGTCAGATTCAGCCTTTCTAGTATGAGGTATTGTAGTAAGGGCTGTAAGAATAGGTGACTTCAGCCAGATATGACAATCATACTGTTTGTAGTTCATGCAGGGAACAAGTTTGCTTTCCCAAATTTTGCTGTGACGAGTGTAAAGACTGGGATAAGGGGAAGTGGAAGACACTTATGCATACTTAGACAAATTACAGCGTGACAGAATTAGGAAAGCAACTGAAGTGAAGGATTCCGCTAGTCAGGCTTTGTCTCCTGGGGTTGATGTGACTCCTTTACCTATTCCTCTAACACCTGGAACTGCTTTTCCCCCTATCTCAAGTCCTGACTTTTCCTGCAACTCTGATCCTTGGCTCTCATTCCTCTGATCCCAGCCTAGGAGTGCGTGTGGACAGGAAATTTGATTTATTAGTGAACACAGCTTCCCAAATTGGGAATTCAGTGTGTGTCCTCATGGACAAAGTCAACAGTTTAAGTGCAGTGTCAGTGGAAGGGGTGGCTACTTGTCCCACCAATGCTACTAGACCAAGGTCCCTGCTAAACTCCCCTTGCTCACCTGGGAGGAAGCAAACTGGCAGTCCAAGGGAGGTCAGTGGGGTTTGCCCACAAGTAGTTGTCGCCTCGTCCGAGCCCATTGTCCACCGGTCCCAGGTCTCTGAGGATCGCCGTTGGAAAGACATCCGAATGGACGTACTATCGCCAGCAAGAATTCGTAACCACCCAAGTTTTGGCTCGGGCAAATTTTTTCTGGTAACATTGAAAATCCTCCTCAACCCCTATTGCTTAACTTGCGTCCCCACTTCACTTTCCTCCCTATCATTAGTTATTTACGGTCTCTATACCTTGATAAAGCATTTTGTGAATACTGTAGTTTATCCATCAATTTAATGAAACTCTATTTACATTGAATTTATATATTTATTTTGCTCATGCTAATGAAGTTTCTTGTTGTCCCTTTCCTCCTCCTCCCCTTTTCTCAATCGCTTCTTCAGCCACGCCTACTCCCTCGCTCCCCCGTTCAGGTCTCCTTCCCCGCTCCCCCTCCTTCCCTCCCTCGCCCAGAGCAAATGGTGATGGAAGAAAGCAGAAAATTACAGATCCAAACCCTCTACCCCACCCACCCATTTTGTCTGTGGGTGTTTAATTTTTTGTCAATATACTGATAATTCCCATTCTGATAAAAAAATATGAGCATTGGTCATATTAGAAAACTTTAGCCAAGATTAGAGTAATTTCAACTATTGGTAATCAACCATTCCGTAATTAAAGCTTATTACCACTTTTTACCATAACCGAAGATATTCTTATATATGTTTATTACTTTTTTGGCAAAGTAAAATCATCATAACTGCACAGGTATAACTGTTCTCATTTTAGACATTGTCTGATATAAAACAGGGGATGCTAATCTAACGTGGGTAAGCACCAAACCATTTACTACATCGGTAATGAGACTTTCATAAACATGGATTGTTTTCAGTTAAGTAAACTCCATTAAGTTGCCCATCATATTTCATTCTTGCATTGCATAGTAAAAGGGGTTTATGCTGCAAGGTTCCCATCTGTTCTGTCCCTATCAAGTTTGCTTATCACGTCAAGTAATAATTGCACCCGATGATGGAAAATGGTATAACATTGAATATAAAACCTGAGGTTTCAACACAGAGATTCAACATTGAATATGAATCCTTGCTGCTTGATGTATTTATATTAGACAATGTTTCCTATATACATATATATAAACATGTTCTGATAAGGCAAATAGGATAATGTATGATTGACATTACAGTTATTTGCAGGAATCATTTAATCTGGTGAAGCAAGAATTTATTTCAATTCTCTCTCTCCGACACGCAAACACACACACACAACAAAGTTCTGTTGCATTTGATCAAAGACAAATGGACTAGGTTAGAGAAACCCAAGATGATATAAAAAATGTAATAATAATAATAATAATATATATCACCGACTTAATAAAATTTTACAAATTAATAATGAGTCCAACCCCCATTCTTCGTTATCACCTCCTGCAGCCGGTCAGGAACAGATGCAACAAGTTTGTATATGAGATTGGTATTCCTCCTAAGTAGTTCCCACTCAGTCATGGTATGTTGTAAAAGCTGCCGAGATGTCCTCTCCTGACCTTGCTCCCACGAGTTGACAATAGCTCCCCAGCAGTTCTCAATGGGGTTGAGATCAGGACTGTGAGCTGGCCAATTCAAGACTTCAATCATTGGATGGTCTTCAAACCACTCTCTGACAACTCTGGCTGTGTGAACTGGGCAGTTGTCCTGATGTATAACGTCAAAAGATTACCCTCTAACATATATTAGGTGCATGATGATGGCGGTGGTGGTGATGATGATGATGATGATGATGATTTATTATTGTTATAGTTGTTATTATTATTATACTGTATTATATTATTATAGTTATTATAGTTATTAATGATAATACTAATAGTAAATGATAATAATGATAATAATGATAACAATAATAATAATAATAATGAATAATAAAAATAATGATAATTACAATAATAATAATAAATGGTAATAGTAGTATTAGTTGTGTAGTAGTAGTAGTAGTAGTAGTAGTAGTAATAGTAACATCACTGTTGCTGTTAATCAGGTAAATTATTTTTATATAACGATCTGGAGGATACTCACATGCATAAATATCATCTGTCCTTCAGGTATAGCCATGGCACGGACAGTGGGCAGCATTACTTCGTCCAAAATTTCAATATATTTCTCTGCCGTAAAGCAACCTTCTATCTCTGCCAGTTCTCCTATACTGAACATGTGAACCCATCCCCACATGTTGCAAGTTACGTGTCCACTCCTGGTTTCTTCATAGATATTCTCTCTGTTATATCTAGTGTTATTAGGCCTCCAGCAGTGCAACCAGCTGTGGGTGTTAGACATGAATGTCTTTTCATCAGAAAAGATCACTCTGGCCCAAAACTGTAAACCTTCTTGCGCATAGCGCTGAGCAAATTCCAGGCGAGCAAGACGGTGTCGTTCCTCGAGTTTCCCTTTCAGTGCTGGCCTTCGGTGATGAACACCAGACTTGTGGAGACGCCTTCGCACTGTATAACTGGATACACCAAGGTGCAAGGCATAACGAATTGCAACTGCATTTGTGAGAGGATTTCTTGTTGCTTCATCTATGATCCTCTGATCATCTGCAGCAGAAGTTTTCCTAGGTCCTCCACATTTAGAATGATCGCGTAGATCTCCTTCTTCCTCCCATCTATTACACCACTTCCTTACAGTATTCCTTGTCAATCCAAGGTCTCTTGCAATGCTCAATATTGATGCACCTTGCTCTCGCATGCCAACTATCCGTCCTCTTAATGAGATCTTGGTACCGAAAGTCTCCATGGCTAAACAGAACAACAAGCTAGAAGCAGTGGCTAGGTAAAGAATGATAATCAAAAGGTGAAAGAATTGTTGTCAACTTCGTTTCCTGGAGGGGGGAGGGGGGAGGGGAGGAGGGAGATATGAAAGGGGGAACGGGAGGGAGACCTGAGGGGGAACGGGGAGGAGACCTGAACGGGGAACGAGGGGAGTAGGCGTGGCTGAAGAAGCGATAGAGAAATGGGGAGGAGGAGGAAAGGGATAACAAGAAACTTCATTTGCATTAGCAAAATAAGTATATAAATTCAATGTAAATACAGTTTCATTAAATTGATTGATAAACTACAGTACAGTGATCCCTCGTCTATCGCGGATAATGGGGACCAGAACCCCCACAAGTGAATGTAGCATTGGCCCCTCCTAGGGAGGCATATACTGTACTGTATATACATGGTATATATTTAAAAGGCTTTATAGCCTTTCCCACACTGTTATAAACACTTCCTATGCACTTAAACACTGTATTACTATTTTGATCTCCTATCACAGTAATATGCATAAAAAAGATCGTCCCATATTTGTAATGTTTACGTTCTGAGAATCAGCTGACTGAAGCTGCTCACTACTAACGAAAGGAGGAAAATAATTTTTTTAGTTGCTAAAAGAAACAAATTTATCAATGAAATTATTTTTAATTCTGTACATAAAAGTTTGATACAGTAATTCATATTTCATTGAGAGAGAGGGTGTGTACTGTAGCACAGTAGCCTGGGACGAGACTAAGTCTTGACAAGCTGGTGATGAGAGAGTATACAGTATCCTTGAGTTGCACGTATGAAATTCAGATTTTAATTATTTTTACAGTGATTTAAGATGAAACATCAACAGTGATAAGATATTCTCTTATGTACCACTCCACGTGCCTTGTCCGAGTGCCTGTGGGTATATCACGAAGCTTCCAGTCCTTGCGTGTCTCAAAAAATCTTCTGGATGAAACATCGCTGTTTTTTCCAAATATGGCTGCCGATATGGCGGTACTTTTTAATTTTAATTTTTGATGAATATTTCTGAAAAATCCGTGATGCAGTGAAGCATCTTTTGTTTAATTTCATTTTGTACTGAATTATATGTCATAATGCAATGAACCAACAGTACTAGCAGATATTAATAATTATTAATGGAATTAATGAAATATTTGGGTCTTCATATATTGTATTTTTGAAATTTCGGAAAATCCGCTATATATTTTCTCTTATAATATACATACGTAATGGAAAAAATCCGCGAAGTCGTGAATCCGCGATAGTCGAACCGCGAAGTAGCGAGGGTTCACTGTATTCACAAAATGCTTTATCAAGGTCTAGAGACCGTAAATAACTAAGGAATAGGGAGGAAAGTGAAGTGGGAGACGCAAGGTAAGCGATAGGGGTTGAGAAGAATTTCCAATGTTACCAGAAAAAATTTGCCCGAGCCAAGACTTGGGTGGTTACGAACTCATGCTGGCGATAGTACATGTGTTATCTTCTAGTGACTCGAACTCTGGTGGTTATGAGCGCGGTTGGCAGTTTGCCAGTGTTTCAAGACCGTTGAAAAGGTCTGGCGCCTTATTGAACAAGGATGTTCCCCTGTCTTGTAAGCGAGCATTGGATAGGGCTCGTAGTCCTCAGCCCTCCTGCAGTTTTTTGGAGTCTCCTCAAGCTTCTCGCTCCCTTTCAATGGACACCGAGCGGCACAAAGTGTGTAAAGAAGTGTCCGTTAGTCCAATGTATGGTTATCAAGTGTCCAAACGTCCAGAGTCCGAGAGAGTAATGCCTGATTGTGAGAAATCAGTGTCTAAGTGGTATTTATTGGAGCGTCAGTTGTCCACACGTCCAACAAGAGGATATCCAGCATCCATGCGTTCCGAGAATGATCATGTTTTGTCGGATCGTTTGCGCTTGGACATCAAGTGTCTGTCCGTCTTATGGAAGCCCAGCTTCCAAGTGCCCTCCCTTTGGAAGCATAGTGTCCAAATTGCAGACTTCAGATCTGTATGCCAGATCAGTGAGTGGACATCCAGGGACCGAGCGTCCAGTGTTAGCAGGTGCCAATGTTGATGTTTGTCTGCCTTCCAGTGTCCTGTCTGGCGCCACAGGTGGGACTTGCTCTCTCTGGTGCAACTCGTGCCGATCCCCTTGCGGTTCAGGATCCTTCCCTAGTCCCGATTCATCGACGTTTAGATAATGTCTTGAACTTGCTGTAGAAACCATCTACTGTACAGCCATTCAAGCTCCTTGGGATCCTCCAATGTCCCTGATTTCTTCCGAAGAGGATGATGTTCCTACATCGAACTATGCGGCCCTGTTTTGGTTCTTCCTGGTATGCTACCCGGACTTCTTTTCTCCAGCCGCCCCTTCTTCTCCAGGTTCAGCATTTATGATGCAACAGCAGTTAGGAGTGGCTAAATTGCCGCATATAGTTCTGTCCTCCTCATTCAGGATAGCTTTCGCACATATCACCTTAGGGTTGTCAGAGAAGAGAGACGTTGGTAAAGCTGTGTTCTCTGCGCCTTATCGTCTGATACGTCAGAAGTATTTGTCCTATTCTACTGGGGAAGTTCCATCCTTGGGAGTTTCTGCCTCCTCTCAAGGGGACTTCTCCAGTCTCATTGATGCTACTTGTCAGGTCAGCCTTCTTGTCCGTCAGGATTTTTTTAACTCATTGGGAGTGGACCATTTGCTGAAAGATATTTTTAAGGTTTTCAAGGTACCGAGTTTCCTCGGTTGGACCGTTGGTGGACTAGCAAAGAAGATCGAAGACTGCGCATCACTTCAAGAGAATTTTACTTCAGACTGGCTGGGGGTTCTGGCCTGCACAGATCATGCAGTGAGGGATGGCGCCCATTAACTAGCCACCATTTTCATTACTGGTGTACTGAAGAAACAAGACTTACGGTGCTCGTTCACCTCTAAGGGAAGCGCTCCTCAATGTCCTTCCCTTCTGTTCGCTCCCTTGGACAGCAACGACTTATTTCCTCAAGAGACTTTAGAACAGGTGGCAGGAGAATTGCAGAAGAAATCCACCCAAGATTTACTTGCTCAGTCCACCAAGAGGACTAGGATCTCGACACATCCTTCTTCCACTGCAGTTCCTCCAAGCAGGAATACTTCTTTCCCTCAGCAACCCTTTTGAGGGAGTAGAGGTCACGTGCAGTCCCATCTGAGAACTAATTTGCATCCAGTGCGACTCAACAAACAACCCTCTAACAAAACCACCTCTCGCAAGTGAGCTAACTGTCCTTCGGTGGGAGCAAGACTACTGCTTTCTTGGAACAGATGGGAATCAAGGAAAGTAGATCCTTGGGTGCTTCAAGTCTTGACAGAGGGCTACTTGATCTCCTTCTGGGAGAAACCTCTCTTAGTAACCTCTCCCATCAAATTGACAGCCTACTCTGTAGGCTCCGTGAGGTTTTCAGCTCTGTCTCGAGAAGTTTCGGCTCTGCTTGAGAAACAGGCAGTGGAGGAAGTCAGAGACACGAGCACAGAGGGATTTTACAACTGCCTCTTTGTAGTCATCAAGTCATCACGGGATGGAGACCTGTCCGGGATTTGAGTGCCCTGAACTTTTGTCCAAACTATGAAGTTCAAGATGGAAACGAATCAATCAGTCCTGTCAGCCATCCATCAGGAGGACTGGGTGGTGATCCAGTTTCAGGCCCCGTGTTTCGGCCTCTCCATGGCACCTCAATTTTTCACCCGGGTTTTCTCTCCTTTAGCGAAATGGCTACACCTTATAGGAATCGATGTGTCCTCATACCTGGACAACTGGCTCCTACGCTCCCCATCAGAAGCCCAGTGCATAAAGGACCTTCAGAAGACCCTTCAGCTTGCGCAAGATCTAGGGTTGCTGATAAACTTAAAGAAATCATAATTAATCCCCACACAGTCGATTCTTTCTTTGGGGATAGTGATAGATTCTCTGAATTTTTGGGCTTTTCCATCCCAACCAAGGATTCGCAACTGTATTTTGAAAGTTCGAGAATTCATGTCTCTTTCGTCCCGCTTAGCCAACGCTTGGATGAGCCTTGTGGGAACTCTATCGTCAGTCGAGAAGTTGTACCTCTGGGCAGACTACACATCAGACCCCTTCAGTTCTGTCTCAAAGCCAACTGGCAGAGAAAGATATTTCCAGATTCATACATCTTCAAAATCGCCCCACGAAATCAAGGAGGACCTTCGGTGGTGGTTGGCGGAGGACAGATTCGAGACAGGGATGTCACTATCGCCTGTGAACCCCAACCTAATGTTTGACTCCAACGCGTCGGATCTGGATTGGGGAGCCCTTTTCAATGGCTTGGAAGTATCAGGTTTATGGCCCCCGACCGAAAGAGATTTATACATAAATGTGAAAGAATTGAGGGCGATACACCTGGCCCTTCAGTTTTTTGCGACGGAGACCTTTGGGAAAACAGTTGCGGTACATTCAGACAGCACGACCACACTGGCCTGTATAAAGAAACAAGGGGAACCCACTCTTTTTTGCTATGCGAAGCAGCCAAAGATTTTCTTCTATGGGCACAGAACAACTGGACCATCGTTCTGACCTGCTTCATCCAGGGCAAAATGAATGTTCTCACAGGTGAACTAATTCGTGGCACAGGTTCTACTGACGGAGTGGACACTCAGTCCACAGGTGTGCACCGACCTGTGGAAACGGTGGGGAAAGCCGATGGTAGACCTGCTTGCAACGTCAAGAAACCACCGTCTCCCTCTGTACTGTTCCCCAACTCCAGATCCGCAAGTGTGGGCAACGGATGCCATGTTGCAAGATTGGTCGGGTCTCGATGTCTTTGCCTTTCCTCCCTTCAACATGTTAAGTGTTGAAGTTCAGCACCCACGGCAATGTATCAGTAACCTTAGTGGCTCCCTTTTGGCCACACAAGGAGTGGTTCCCAGACCTTCTAAGCCTGCTAGTAGACTATCCAGGCTTCTGTCTCAGAAGAAAAATCTTCTCAGACAACCCCATTTTCTTTGTTTTCACTGAGGCTTACCCACACTCGCTCTGATAGGCTTCAGACTGTCAGGGAACTTTTCAGAGCTGCAGAAGCTATTGCAGGATGTAGGCGATGATCTTCTGCTGCAGTTTACCAATTGAAGTGGACAGTCTTTCAGAGCTGGTGTCGAGACAGAAATATATCCCCTACTCAAATGACTGTAGCTCAGATAGCAGATTTTTTGCTGTTCCTCAGATCCTCGAAAGGTCTAGCCACGTCAGCCATCGAGGGACACAGTATGTTAAATTCTCTCTTCAAGCACAGAGGAATAGACCTTGCATTAAACCAGGACTTAAGTGATTCAATAAAGTCCCTGAATACTATTAAGCAAGATAGAAGCCCAGCTCTTGCATGGAATTTGGATATTGTCCTCAAATGGCTTTTGGGCCCTCCCTTTGAGCCTCTAGAATCCTTCTTTCTTAAAGATCTGACAAGAAAGGTGCTTTTTCTTATGGTCTTAGCGACAGTGAAGATGGTTAGCGAGCTACATGCCTTTGATAAGAGAGTAGGCTTCTCGCAGGGTGATGCTATCTGCTCTTTGACCTTAGGTTTTATGACAAAGAATGAAGACCCCTCTAGTCCCTGGCCACACTCCTTTACAGTCAAGAGCCTGGCTAACATTCCAGGTCAAGCAGATCAAGAAAGACTCCTCTGTCCAGTTCGTTCTCTTCGAGAGTATTTACGAAGAGCCAAAGAAGTTAGAGGCCCTTCTCCGAATCTGTGGTGTTTAGTTAAAAACCCCAGTTGGCCATTATCCAAGAATGCCTTAACATTCTTTTTAAGAACTGTGATTTCTGAATCACACTCCAAGATCCAGGAGGGTGTTTTTCCTTTATACAAGGTCAAAGCACGTGAAATTAGAGCAGTAGCGACATCCTTGGCCATCAACCGCAATTTATCGCTGTCTTCTCTCCTTCAGTCCACGTATTGGAGGTGCAAATCAGTTTTTGCAATGTTCTGCATGCATGATGTGGAAACAACTTTACGAAAATTGCAGTACTCTAGGCCTGTTTTTCACAGCTGGCATGGTTGGGTGAAGAGGGATAGGAAGAATTTCTTATTTTCTCCCTATCCACTCTCCTTGAATGAGGATTGGTGTTTTCTTGGGAGGCCTGATTGGTACTTTGTTGTGAGTGCCATCAGTTGGTTTGATGTTTAACAAGTTTGTGGTGTGGATTTTAAAATTCTGGTCATATTTTGTACAGCGCCCGGGGCAAGGGCGCACACACATTTCGATGTGTCTTGTTTGGATTGTTAGCTTTGGCAACCAGTGATTAACTCCTATGTTGCAAAGCACCCACTGAAGTAAAGGCGACTCTTGGCTCTACTACCACACCACTACAGATCGAGAGGAGCTCTGACCAGAGGCAGTACCCACCTGCCGTAGCTCCCTCACAGTAAGGTTACAACAAACATTTCATGATGCCAGCTAAATTTCCTATTTCAAATTCATCTCCATCCCTGAGTGTTTTTGAGTAGCTTTGTCCATGTATCCCACCTCCTGTCAATGTGGGATTCAGCTATGTAATTATTTGGTAAGTTACGTATATAAAAATATTTTTATAAGAAAATAAAGTTTCATATACTGTATACTTTCCAAACAATTACCTGATCAGAGCCCTCCCTCCTCCCCTCTCATGGGCATAGAGCATAAATCAACGAGCTTTTACTGTCCTATCCTTCTCCGAAAGTGGGCGGGGCAGCATAACTACACTTAAACAAATGAGCGGTACTGCGAATTTTAAATTTCGAGCTGCTGCGTAAAGTAGAAATAATAGCTATGTAATTATTTGGTAGGTATATATAAAACTTTATTTTATTATAAAAATATTTTTGTGATGCCCTGCGTGTCTGCATGCAGTGACTGAGTCGTGGGCATTTCACCAAATTTTCATGGGTTAAATGAGGTAAATTTGAAGATGATATATTATATGCTATTATTTTTGGTTTGAAGAATGCCACAATCCAAAGAAGGGTTTAACCTGATTTGATTTGTAATGAGATTCGTTATCTCATAAAGTCTGCCATTTATTATAGGTGATGAATTTTAGAGATGTTAGACTATTTACAGACAGTAGTAGCTACTTTTGATCTGGCAATGGTAGTTGAAACTTTGCTGGTTTTTCAGCATTTCCAGTTTTGCCCAGATGGCCAGGGATCCAGCACATACACTTCTTCAGATTATTTGTTGTAGATGTCTATTTGTTTTACAAAATTTTGACAGTTCTGAAGGGCTTCTATATTACTTCTAGATTATTTTTGCAGTGAGATATTTTGAATAATTACACTAAATGCCAAATTGATTGAACAGTTCTGGTTTAAAAACAGAATCATTATTTTAGTAGTGAATAATTTTAGTAGGGATATTGGCACCAATCCTAAACCTGATAATTAGAATTGTGAATAGAAATTTTATACTTGGAACTTTTCGTCTTTTATTGTGAGTACAGTTCATGATGTTGGGGAATACATGCATAACTTTTGGATAAATGCTATAAATGAGGAATAGGTCTAGTGATTCATTAAGACAATTAGCTTTAGCTGGGAAGGATGGAAGAAAGTTATTTATAAAATTGACTATGATCAAACCCTTTTAGAGGCATGAATGCTTGTATTTCTATATTTCATGTAGGTATCGGGTCATAGTGTAAAGACAGTGGAAGCTCACTGCTTTTTTTACTTGTATCTAGGGGATGAAAAGTACCATTGAAAATTCTTTTTTACATTTTGAAAAGAATGAAGTTGTGTAGTCTGTTAATGATGATACAGGTGTTTTATGTAACTAAGTCTGGATCTATCAGCAATGTGTGTAGTATGCGAGTTTTCTAATAAAATTTAAAGCATTCTTGCGTTCATCTTTCATACTCATAGCTATTAATTTTGAGTTCAAGAGTGTAAAATATATCGGATCTAACCTTTAGTGTACTATAGCTTTGGGTACCATTTTCTCTAATGTTCAGGTTTTCATAGTTTTTCTTGATAAAACTTGTGACTTGTTTTTCCAACAGAGAACTGAAACCCTGCTAAGGAAGTCCATGCATAAACTAAAAGTTGTAGCCAGATTGTCTTCATTGGGAAAGTTGTAAGTTTGATACTGTAAAAATATTGTATGGAAAAATCATCTATGTAAATACTTTTAACTTTGCTAGGTAATTGTTTTATGCCATTAACTGTCAAGATAGTGCTGTAATGAATACAACCACAAAGGTCCCCATTTTCCAGTTTGTGTATTGAACATGAGCTGTATGTACTTGGAAAGTACAGTGATTTCAGGTTTTATGAATATTGGCAATTGTCAACAGTTATTAGGTAATGTTTTGTGAATTAAATACTGTACTATAAGAAAAAAAAGCTGTACTGTAGTTGCACTGTAGTTGTGTGGCTGCCGATCAGGTCTTTTAAATGGACCAGTGATGCTCTAATGTCAGTCACATGTTTAGAGACAAGATTTTGGCAGAGTTACAAAATTAGACCTTTGTATACATAATAATACCAAATACTAATATTTCATAAGTCTAATCTTGATATTTTTCTAATCTTGATATTTTTTCAAATACTAATATTTCATATAATCAGCCAGTTAAGGAGATAGGGTTACAGTTATTTTATAAAACCAGTGTGTTTGGTCTTATTGGTATTGTACTGTAGGTAGGATACCAAGACAGTGATATTAGCATTCAGTTTTTATATTTAGACAAAATGATGGTATTTGAAAGTATAACACACAAGCTCCCAAGCTATTTGATAACGTAAGTGAATTTTATTATTACCAAGCACTGTAAAACTGCTTGGAAACTTTCAATTTAAAATATTTTTCTTAAAAATACACCCGAACATTATCCACTTTTCAGTGCTTATTATGTCACATATAAATGCGATATTGTATTAAATATTAAGGACAAATAAAAAATAATTGGATAACCTCAAATTCTATTTGTAAGTATAACAGCATAATTTTTGTACAATATTATACAACATGCAATCTCATTCACCCATTTATATACATTAATTACGGAGTGATTTGGTAGTCTGGGTGTTCACTGTCATGCAAAGGCACACCATTTCAATTGATCACTTGCTTAAGTATGAGGAGGTTCCACAAGTGTAAACAGCATACAACTTGCATACCCACAATTGAGATCATGGACATTCACACAGACCTAAAGGGAAAATATGCAATTGAGCATTATGAATAAATAAATAAATACATAAATAACGATTACAGGAATGAATAAATATAAATGATGTATGCAATAAAAGCTAAACGATAAATAAATGACAACAAAACCAACCATGTTGCTCATACTTGGAAGTATGAGACTTGGGTGAACTAAACTACAGCTAAACATATACAGTAAATTAAGACAACTGCCATAGATCTAAAAATTTAGAATTCTGTACAGATAAAGCTGAAGTATAAAACTTTATTATAATTCTATGCAAAGCTTTAAAAATATTCATCTGCTTTCAAGTGTAGCACAAAACGATTACAGTACAGTTTAAATGTTGTACAAAATATACCTAATAAAACAACAACAAATTTTGGACAGTCATTTATATCACTTTATGATAACTGTCAAAGATCTGCTCTGAGTCAAATTCATAGCTATCCATTTGTGAAAATATAAGCAAATTCTTATTGCATTTCTGGCATTAAAACAGAGATACTTAGAGAGCAGACACTGTAATGAAGGTGAAGTTCTCCATAGGTACTGTCTCCCTGTTTTGCACTGCCAACATATTTAGCTAAATTGAGCACCTGAAAAAAGAAATTGTATAAGTGCTTTCCCATACTTTTATATACATAAATTCACAAATTTTTAGTATTTTTGTTTTACTACAAACTTACTATCTATAACTACCATCACTTGTGGTTGATGAATTTCCTGCAGACACACTTTGTCTTGCTAATGAATTTCCTGCAGACACACTTTGTCTTGCTAAAGAAAATGGCAGTAGCTAAGATGAACAGCAAACATCTATCAATTCTTCGCACATTTGTGCCCACTGTACATCTTGAGTTTCATTACACTGTTCATTTACTGAATTCATTTTCCAACTTCATTATCATTCCATTATAACCATCTAGTATTTTTTTTCTTGAAACAAAAAGAAAATTTGTATACTTCATTTACCATGGCATATTTTCTTCACTCAGGGGTAAGGGGTTAATACTTTGTGATTGCTATGAGAATTGCAAGTGCTGTATTTTCCTCTTTTCATTCTGAAAAAGAAATTCTCCTTCAATCCATTTCAGCTTTCTTTTATATATTTTTGTATTTAGGCTTTGGTACTACTTTTTGGGAGTTTTCTGGTGTTGGTGAGGGCTAACCATATAAGCTAGTTAGCTCATTTGCCAGCTTAACCCCAGATCAGTTTTTGCTAATATACAGTACTAGACGATTTCACAATAGATACACCACCAGTTACAATGATTTGAGTTATGATTTTTTTTTTTATTTTACAATGGCAGTTGTGAGAATCCAATCATATATAAAAATTTTGAATTTTGATTGTTCCCAAGCAAGCAATGCTGGGTATGATAATCTTGCCCAGATGCAGGGTAGAAAGAAACTTTCTATGTTACATGCTCACTTAGTGTAAACATAGTTGCAATTGTTGCTGTTTTATCAGTATCAATTATTTTTTTGCCATCTTTCTTTGTTCCAGAAGGATCAGATATGGCTACAAAATGCCCAGCTGAGTCTTGTGCTACTGGTGACAAGAGGAGAAGGAAAACCATTACATCCTCCAATTTCCGAACATGATGTTTATAGCACTGGAATTTCAGTTGTCTTGGTCAATGATCTCGATGATTCTAAAGGACAAGAAAGGGATTAATAACACTGTTAAATCTAAGGCATCAATAAAATCCAAGGTTATAACAGAGAAAAGAGCTGGAGATGGAGAAATTGTCATGTCAATGGAAGACCTCGTTCATAAAAATATGCATCACGGCCTACTAGCAATCCAAGTGAAGGCAAGATTATTTAAACCCCGAAGTAGCGCGCCAGTGACCCACGCTACACAAACTTCACAGCAAGTAATGGCTGGTTTCAACACTTAAGGCATCATAATTTCCCAAATGTAAAGGTAAGGGGTGAAGCTGCATGTGCTAATCATGCAGGGGCTGAAGCATTTAAAGAAGAACTGAATCAAAAGATTTTAGAAGAAAAGTATATGCCTGAGCAGATAGGTAAAGTTAACAAAACCACCTTGTTTTGGAAACATGCCCAAGCGTACGTATCTTCGTCAAGAGTTCAAGATAATGCATGGGTTCAAGGCTTACAAAGACTTAGTAATATTGCATTTGAGTGGAAATGTTGCTGGGGTCAAGTTCAAGCCTATGCCAATTTACCATTCTGAGACCCCAGACCATTAGCGAATATAAGCAAGTACACGCTGCCCATTATTTGTTGCCACATGCAGAAGAGTGGATGATGGTAGCATTGTTTGAGGACTGGTTTATGAACACACTTATTTCTGTGGCCTAATAATGCTGTGAGCAGAGTAATGTTCCATTCAAGATTTTGCACACTGGACAGTGCGCCAGGACAGTAACAGTACTGCATGTCTGTCTCCTAGATCCTAGCATAAAACTTACTTTCATGGCACCATACACAACAGAGCTAATTCAATCCATGGATCAGGGTTCGATAGATGCTTTAAAAAACGTTACTGTATTTATGCCACACATTTTCTCAAGCTTTAGAAACCATAGAATTTAGAAAAACTGACTTTTGGAAGGAGTTTAATATTTTTAAAAGGCATCTGAAACATTGGTCTAGCCTGAGAAGAATTCACAACAGAATGCATGAATGATGTCTGGAAGAAGCTGTTGGAGATGAATGTGTACAATTTTTAAGGCTTCATCCCTTAAGTCAATATATTAATCAAGGTAATCCTTGGAAAGCAGCTTTAATTTGACATCAAAGCAGTAGTAGTTCATGAACTTGTTAGTGGCTGGAGAACTTAGAAATAAAGAGCTGAGCTTATTTATTGAGCTGGAGGAAAAACAAAGCAGTTCAGGAAGAGGAGGAACCAGCAGTACCTGTGCCAAAAAGATTGGCTGAAGGCATTTGCTTGTTTTGTGATCATGAGATAAAAATCACAGAAATGGGGGTGAAATATTAAAGATAATCAAGAACAGACCAGCAGATTCAGGATGCTGTTGTTTGCTACAAAGAAATTTATAATGTAATGACAGTACTCAGCCTGCACTCCATATCTTCTTGAAAAAACCAGATGAATCCTCAGTGCCTTCTACCAGCTCTTCCCCAGTTCCATCTATCAACTCTTGAGCCTTGTATGAAGATAGAGATGGATGAACCTGCTGCAGCAATATCTCCATCAACCTTGTCATCCAGCAGTTAATTTTACCAAAGTAAGCATTCTAAGAACATTTAATCTGTGCTTGGATGTAGGCTAAAGTAAGTGTTCCAGCCATGTTTAAGGTTAGGCTAGGATGGGATACCCCATATAAGCCAATATGTGTTCTAATCATGATAAAGCTAGGCTAGGATCTAGGCCAATGTAAGTGTTCTAGGCATGTTTAAGGCATGTTTAGGGTAAATCATGAGTAGGCTAAGATCACCAATGTAAGTGTTCTTGGCATGTTTAAGATTAGAATAGGATGCAGGCCAATGCAAGAGTTGTAAGCATGTTAAAAACTAGCTTGGCTTTAGGCTAATGTAAGCATTCCAAGTACATTTTAAGATAGGCTACGCTATGATGTTAGGAAAGTAATAGCACAAGTCGAATCTCCACGATCATGTCCAGACTAGGAAAATGGAAACCTTGGTTGAATCACCACAATTGTGTCTAGGCCAGGCTAGGCTATGATTTTTGTTAGGAAAACAAAGGCAACAGGTCTACGCTAGGCTATGCACGGTAGGAAAATGAAAGCATTGACTGAATAGCCATGATCATATCTGGGCCAGGCTTTGATGTTTAGTTTGTAAACAAAAGCATCAGTGAAAAATTTTAAATTTAGCACCTTTCACTTAGTGTTTACATTTGAAGGAGTGTGATCTCTATGGCAACTCAGCCAGCGAGTCAGGTACTAGTTTTTTTCTTGTCAAGAACAAAATGTTTTGGTGTTTTGGCCATGAGAAATTGACAGGAACAGAAATTCTTTATAGTTAAAATTTTTCTCAGGAACAGAAATTCTTTATAGTTAAAATTATATTAAGGAATAATAGTACAGAACTACAGTAGTAGTGTGTGTATATTACTGAATACAGTATATGAAGAATAGAATGAGTGATTTATGCTATTGGAGATTAGTATTTTTATTTTTCTTTCTTTCCAATGCTTGGCTTCATTATTCGCATCCTTCACGAGAATAGGAAAAACTCAAAATTTTTTTCAGACTTTTAACAGTAAATATGAAATTTTTCTTACTGTAAATATAGCAGGATAGTTGTTGAAAATTCTTAGCAATTTTTACTGTAAATACAATAGATTAAGATGTCATAGTTTATGACTATTACACTGATGTCAGTAGTTTACTTTTATGTACTATTACACTGATGTCAGTTAGTTTACTTTTGTTTGTGTACTCTGTATTTCACATTTCTTTTTAAACTTTTTGGGAGACTTCAATACTAACAAAGTTTATGCCTACCTTTATTTTGATACACACCAATAAATTAACTTCTTACTAGAAATATTACCTCAGCAACAATATCTTTCCTCAAAGTTCTTTCCAATGGATACAGTTTCAGAATGATATATATGCCTCATTCAAATATTGTTTCTTCGGGTTGTGAAGAATGGGTTCTCACAGATGACCTGCTGTCTGTCCAAACTGGCTTGCATAATACTCAACCCAGCACTGCTCGTCCCCATATCACAGCTTTCCAAACCATGCTTTTTTTTTTTTTTTTTTTTTGCTGATGCTGACACCAAAGAAGAGGCCACCTTACTGGTTACAGTTCCAGGAGTATCTAATGGTGGTGTATAAGATCCTCTTGAGTACTGTATTACAGGTGTAATCATACTTCCTTTTCCCTTTCCAGGTCCAGGAGGATGATCCCAAGTAGCTGCACAGGGGAAGACATTTACCACTTGCATATGAAGTCATTAATGATAGAGGTAAAGAAATACTTGAGCATCACCTCCATGACCTCACCAGAAGCTGAGCCATAGCATCCCTAGAGAACACAGCCTCCTGATTCTCATGCCTCAAAAAGTGTTCTTGCTTCTGAAAGGAAGGAGGTTATAGATAATGCCCCTTCCAAAGATTTCTCACATGTGAACAGAAGATGAAGTTTGAGCAGAATTGTGTGTAAACATGTCATACGAAACCTGTAGTTGGATCAGAGATGTGATAATGAGCTGACAGAGTTTAGGAACCATAAACAGAGCTGGGCTGTGCTGTCTTCCAGGCCTTTGAAATGGTTGTGTGAAGAATGTGCGAGTAGGGCTGTGTGGATTGCAGGACCCATAAGTAAAGCCATTCAGACTCTCAGAAAATGCAGTAGAGAGCAGAATATGATTCTAGAGGAACCCAGAAGTGTCATTGGTCACAGCATACTCCAGGACATGGCTCCAGCCCCAGACTTTCCCAGATAAAACCTTAGATGGTGACCAAGGCCATATAGTCACTCTTCTCAGCCACCATGTTTCAGTGACAACCTTAAAGAGGAACAATTTTGTGGACAGTCTCTTACAATCCATGACCCAAGCCCTAGCCATAATTTGCTCATTATAGGATTCCAACCCTCACTCAACTTTTGGAAGAATAGTCTTTCTGTCAAAACAGCTACTGTTGGAGATAGGAGATATCCTGAGCATATTTAGAACTGAGAAGCTGCAAATAGCCATTGCCATCATTGCAGACTATGAAGAGCAATCATGTTCTTTAAAGGTGAGGATAAATAAGGCTTATATTGAAAGTATATTTTTGGATATTTTAAGATGACTGCCGACAATAAGGACAATAGTCCTGATAAAGCTTAAAACCTCGTCAAGCCTTGGTAAGATTTACTCTCAAGAAAAGTTATTTTATCCTCATTATTTTTGACAGTACTAACAGTACTAATTGGTCACTTTTGTACTGTCAAAAATAACAATGAGGATAAAATAAGATTTTTTCTTGAAAGCATTGATCCTCACCTTTAAAGAACATGATTGTTCTTCATAGTCTGCAATGATCAAAATTTTCAGATCTAGGTGTGATCAGGATGTCTCACATCTCCAACAATAGCTGTTTTGATGCAGAGACTATTCTTCCAAGAGTTAGGTGAGGGTTGGCATGCTATGACTTTGGAGGGCTTGGGTCATGGAGTGTAGGAGAATGGTCCGCATATTTCAGATGGTATCTCTTGCTTTCTCAAGTGAACCAGGTTATTTTATTGTTTTCTCAAGTAAAAATTAATAAAATAACCTGGTTTACTTGAGAAAGCAATAAAATAATCTGGTTGAGTATGAAATCTTTTAATGTACTAGAGCCAAGAATCCAGATGAAATCTGATGTCAGTAACTAGAGCAGCCTGCTGAGATTCAAAATCCTGAAATTTTTCATTCACAAAATCAAAATGATTCCTGGAGTTAAAAGGCAGAGTAAATGTTTAAATAGTGAGGGTGAACAGCAAGGAAAATCCTTGACTATGCTACCATTTTTCTCACTGTATCAATAAACCGGAGCATGAACTAGGATGCTATTTGTCAGTAAGTCTGAAATAAAAAAAACTGTAGACCAAATAAAGTTGCAGTCTCATGAATAAAATCATTAAAGTATGAATTTCTTGTTACTTTCCTTCTCATAATTTTGATAGAAAATTGTAAAACACAAAAAAATAACCACAATTTTTTCCATGAATGTGAACATGTTCTTATGAAACAAGTCTGATACTTTAATTCTAGTTAGATTACTTTTGTTTTTTTTCTGATAAATAATGAGCATTAAATTTAAACACGGTGTCCCTGGCATGTTTACTTCACATAACCTATTTTTTTTCTGATAAATAATGAGCATTAAATTTAAACACGGTGTCCCTGGCATGTTTACTTCACATAACCCAAACAGGTTAAGCCCATAAAAAATAGAACCCCAACAGAAAACCTGATTAAAAACATTGCATTATCCCAAAAGACGGCACATTATGGCACGTATGTATGCCAAGTGATCCATGTGCAAGTTTGTATATATTCCTTCCAAGTGCACCTTAAGCAATGTATATTGTAAAGCCATTATAAAAAGGATTTTGACAAAGGAAAAATCTATTTCTGGGGAGGGGCCCGTGTCCCCGGTGAAATAATCCATTCAGCACTTATTTCTAGGTAATTCCGTTGCTAGATACCAGAGAAAAGCTAAATGTAAAGCTGGGGTTACTACCCCAGAGGGAAGCTCAAGAAATGGAGTCGTCATATGGTAAAGGGTGAGATTGTCACAATCACGGGACCCTGCCCTATAAAGATTCCCAAATGTCAAAAGTCCCAATGAGAGAAGTGCCGATACAAGCCCATGCACTACTCATGGACTGTACACAAGGCAACACTAGTTGCATTCCATGTTAGCACCCACCCCACTAGAATGATGTTTACCATGGGAGGAGAGAATGAAAAACAGGGGCAGGTCACCGGGTGACACGGGCCCCTCCCCAGAAATAGATTTTTCCTTTGTCAAAATCCTTTTTCTGGATCAGGGTCCCGTGTCAGCCGGTGAAATAATAACAGAGAAATAAACATCATTCTTATGCTATTAAAGACTTAAATAGAGACGTTGAAAACTAGGAGAATTCTACCTGAACATTAGTAAGGTCCTCTAAATTCATGTAATGAAAATAATGTAAGTGGTCACCATCTAAGATCATGAGCTTTAGAATTGAACCTGAATAGGCTTGTATTAAGAAAATACTTTCTGCCTAATAGCAGATACAATGACAAAATTGCGAGGTCCTGTCTAAAAAAGCCAGTAAGGAGAAAACTGGGCACAGAAACAGACCTTGTAAAAGGGGAGTACTTTCCAAGGTGACCACCGAAAATGAGGACCTTCAACTGTAGATAGAAAGTTAGGGTGAGGAATTCGCAACACCACCCCTGATGAGGGGAAACCAAAATGATTGGTTCCGCTAGACAGGGCAGACAGTACAGGAAAACTAACACTAGAAGCTAAGTTGATTAAAAATTTTAGGTCTTCCCCAACAAGGAAAGGTAAGAACAAGATGATTGTTGGTTACCGAAGCTAGCTCCGATACATTACTCAAAGACCAGGAAACCGAATGTGGACGGAATACTGGTCTCAGACGAACACAGACCTTAGGGATGAAAGTTAAGAGCCTGTGAGTCTGGTTCCAACAAAACACTTTCCTCGGGGCCAATGCGGCTGCATCATTACTGTAGCTTCGAAAACTATGTGAAGAGTGCTAGTTACTTAACTGCAGAACCATACTGCAGTAGAGTAGGATCCCTTGACTGATTTTAGGAAAACAGCAATAACAGGACCAAGATCAGTTTCCTCCTAAACTGTAAGATTCACAAAGACCACTAAGCCAGGGCATCAGAACTTTGAAGGGGCTGATGCAGGCTGAGTTTATACCAGTCGTGACAGCTTGATAGTTTGTGGCTGAATTGGGTTGCAAACAGACCTACTTCCAGGTCCAGGAAAAGGTCACAAGACTACCTGAATGACACTCCGTCTAAGGACTATTCCGACACCAGGGGGGAGGCCCCGGATAGGGAAAAAGTAGTGACCTTTTGGACCTGTACGAGAAGGGTGGCAGACAGAGGCACTTGTGTCTGTTGGTTATGGAGAAGAATGAACCATAACCTGAATGAAGCAACTCGAGTTCGAACCCACTTGTTTACACAGCGCACTATTGCTGTTTTGTTCAGAACCAGCCTAAAATGAAACCTCTCTTTCACATTAACTTCATTTACCTTCATTGTAACAGGAGGCTTGAATTAAGTTAATGTGAAAGAATTAACCAGTTTATTCCTCCAAAAACACCATTTACCTTCATTGTAACAGGAGGCCTGAATTGTGTTTTTGGAGGAATAAACTGGTTAATTCTTTCACATTAACTTAATTCAGGGCCTCCCTTACCCTAGTTCATCGTAAACGATGCATATCCAAAAGCAATGTTGCATTCTTCTGAAAACCACACAAAACAATTAGAGATTTTTATAATACCTTTTAACAATTCAAACAACAGATGCCCATGCATATGTAGTGTGTATCTGGCAAGTGCCCTGCCATTATGGGGCCATATCGATTCCCTATTCATAGTAAAAATATTTAAATTTACACAACATAACCTGTTAGCACAAAAACTGAATAAAACTTAATGAACTCCTTCTTACAGGACATGCGGGAAATGTATGCCTAGTTTTAGGGTTTACAGAGTTTCATTATTACCAATATTTTGCTAGATTTTAGGATATGTAAAACAATAGTTTGTCTCTTTTTGGACAAAGTACCTTAATTTACACATTCACAATGAATTCTCAAATAAATGTACCTACCTTCATTCATTTGAAGCAGGTTCATCACAAACTATATTTGAGTCAGCGATAGGTTCTTCATTTGTTTCAGTTTGTGACACAGGAACCAGTTCTTCATTTACTTTATTTTCTATAGCGGTTGGGCCATCATCGCTTGATGCTTGAATTTCAGTCTTGTCACTCATCTCTGAGGGATCACTATTACAAGACATATCAGTTGGGCCTTCTTCACATGGGCATTCATTAGCACTTTCCATGCTCTCAACCGATTTCTGTCTTTCAGTAGAGGTTTCATGTTCAGCTGCAATCTCTTCTGAAGTCTGAAAAGAAAATTAAGAAAACCCATTACTGTACTTCAAATTTAGCCCAATTTTGTGGTCAGCGAAATCTCTAGAGAGAGAGAGAGAGAGAGAGAGAGAGAGAGAGAGAAAGATAATCAGTATGTAACTCTTACAATGCACTCTGCAGAGTTGTTCACAATTCATGAGATACCCAGACCCCAGACTATTGTGGATCACTTCTCTCGATGAATGCCTTCAATTGATATTTTTATCATCAAGTCGTTCATCAGTAACCCAGTGGCTATCTTTCTCTCATTTTTTTATTCTGTGATAGATACTTTTAATAAAATCCCCAGATGTTAGGTGAAATCTTTGATGGTTGGAGGGATTTTGCTGTCATTTGCAGTTCTTTTTTTGGGCACTATTTAGGTGTAAGCTGTGGTGTCGGTAATTGCTAACTGGTAATGCAAGGAAGGTTAGTTAACTTTTACCACTAGGGGATTCAGAGCTGATGAACCCGGTTTTTCGGCAACAACTTTTTATCAAAGCATCAGATAAAGGTGAAAGTTGGCAAGTGTATATTTTATAACCCTACCTAATTTTTGCAAATATTATTTAGCACCTAAGTTCGATAGTTTTGATATTTATAGAGTAAAATGAAGTCGCCGATCCCGGAACTGAGAAAATCACAGACAAGGATTCTAAAACAATTCGTAACGCAAATATATGACGTCCTGAGGTTCCCCCCATCCACCAGGTAGGCAGTGAATGGATATGCTTACACAGTCTAGAATTCAACAAATTCGATAATGGCCAGCAGGATGGAATTGTCCCTGTGGTTGCAAGACCGCATTTGTGCTATGGCTTGCCACTTTGTATACAAACGAGAAGACCTGTGGCAAGATTTACTATAGCGTGAATAGGTAATTATTTCTATAGTGGGTAATGGTTGCTTGGCACCCCCTGAAGTGTGGGCAGGAGCTGTTAGACAATCATGGGCAATATCCATGAGAGCGTGGAACCAGTCATCATTGACATCGCTAGCGACGATGAGGATGGGGATGGTGACCTTTTCCTCAGGATTGACGATGAAGACATTTTGTAAATAAATTATGTATAGTGTTAGACATTTTATTTGTACATCTAAAACATATTTATTAAAACAATGATTATAACAATATGTTCCTCATTCAAGCTGATATCAATATATTTTCCTTTCCATGCATATCGATATAAATCGTGTTACATTTGATTGATATTAAATCGGTAAAAAATAGCTTGCCCTTAAAATCTTGACTCCTTTTTATCTGAATCCATTGCCTTTTATTTGTAGCTAGTTTATGAGCGTTGTTTAGGGTGCTGTATGATATAAATAAAGAAAAAAGTAAAACAGCAATGGGTTACATTAACCGAAATAAAACAATGGCTTTGACCTTTACACCTCTAACAATTGAGGAAAATGAGGTATCATTGCTTTTCATTTGAATTCTACTTTTAGTGACCGCTCCTGACTTACTGCAAATAGAAGGCTATAGTGGCTATCATGTCGAAACCCCAGGTAAAAACAAAATGGATAATCTTTTTGTAGTCCCACCCTCAACAGATGTAGATCTAACAAATTGGCTATAGGCTGGTTCATTATGTGGAGGAAATCCATACATTGAATTATTTGTAAAGTAGAAACAATACGAATATCAAGAAAATGGAAGAAATCCAAGCTAACAACTTAGTCCCAACAACTGCTGTGGAAGATGCAATGAAACCTCCACAAAATAATAATAATAAATAAAATTACTGAGAATGATAATGCTATCAAGGGGACGATGACAAATCCTGCTCACCATCATTGATATCACTGAAGCCTGGGATGGGTACTAACAAGGCCAAGAGAGACAAGGTCTACCCAAATGGATGGAGTCGCCTCCTGCCTAGGGTAACTACGTAGGCGATGACATCTTAGAAATACCTGCCCATTACAACAATTCACCTGCTGATGCAATGAGGTAGACAAAGCTCTGCCTATATGGGGGATTTTGGTGGAAGTGAACAGACCTCCTCTTTCTCTTGGCCTTGGGTACTAATATCAATTAGTGAATATGCCATCGGCAAGTGGGCAGAGCCACCATGAAGAGACGTTCTCCCCAAATGTAAACTTCTCTTCATTGTGGATGGAGCCTCGTGATGTCATAGGTTCATGTCACTATTGTGTTCAAAACCCTTACCTGCGATTTTGATGGCTCTGGCATAGGAAACACACTTTTACTCTGGTAAGTACCAGAACTACTGAACTTAGGTACTAAATAATATTTATAAAAATTAGGTAGGGATATACTTGCCAACTTTCACTTTTATCCGATGCTTTGATAAAAAGGTGTTGCTGAAAAACTGTGTTTCATCAGCTTTGAACCCCTTAGTAGGAAATATCCCTTCAGGTTTTCCTAACTTTGATTCTGTAAGTATTGATTGTGTTTCTTTTAGGAGTAAGCTTTCTGCATCTCTCTTACTCCTTTGGTACTGCAGTTATGGTCACTCTTAATTATATAGCATTAACTCATTAGTCACCATTATTGTTAATTTTTGTACACAGTATCATTATTTATTTCAAAATTTTTTCTGGTTGATGTACTGAATAGTATTTACTCTTCAAATCACAGAATGTCTTATATTTTGCTTTTTTTTTTTCCTTACCTTCAGTTTACCATTTTTCAGCCTCATTCATATATAATTTTAGGCTTTTCCTTAATTTTGTTCCCTTGATGTATGTATCTGGGTTTTGCTGTAAGCTGAGGTATGATGTTTGTGTGTTACTCATTGCATTTTGCTGTGTACTAGTATTTCTTACATCTTATCTTAGTTTCATTTAGCACAAGATGTCACATCATATTTATAATGTTGAGAATCATATTGAGGCATACAACTTCTTGAATGACAAAATTATAACTTGTGCCAATTATTTAATACCTAGTATGGGGTAAACTGGGAGACCAATGGTTCCACGGTGGGATAAGAGATGTGCAGCATTGAGGAGAAAGACCAGGACTACTATAGGAGATGAGAATAGTGGCTCTCTAACATGCAAAATTAACTGTAAGCAAGACCAAGCATAACAACAATGCTGCTATAAAATAAGCCAAGCAAGATAACTGAATGCACTGTATAAATAGAGTAAATTCAAAGACTTCTTAAGCCTGATATGGAAAACATTAGGAGACAGTGGTGTTTGTTCCTTCACCTCTACTTTCCTTGTACTGTATAACGACTAACAACAGACCCTTATGGTGTTGGTATAAAGTTTGGGGAACAGTTTCAGATATCTCAAAACAAAAGCACTATCCACTAAACCTAAAGTCATTACAGTAGATGCTACAGCAAAAATCCAATTACAACTTGATAATAACTCGGGAGAATATAATGCTACTTTTACTAAGAGAGAATTACAACAGGCCTTATCTTAAACTGAAGGAACAGCCCCAAGAGAGGGCAAAATCATTGACATGATAAAATGCATACTTGGAAATGTTAAGGCATTTTTGTTAAAGACTTAAAATCTGGGAGACAGGAGTCCTCCGCAACAGCTAGAAAAATTTTCTTATTATTCCAAGCTCCAGGCCAGGAAAGAATGGCCTCCACACAACAATTGCCCTAACAAGCTGCATTTTTAAATTAACAGATAAAACTAATTATTGGCTGATATTATGGAAAAAACTCTCCAAATAATTTGGTTTCAAGAAGAATAAAAGCATTTCTGACCCTCTTCTCTATTTTGTCAACTAGATACAACAAGCTTTTGCAAAGAAAAAGCAAACCACTGGTGTGTCACTTTTTTTTTTTTTTGGTAGTCATCAATAAGATCATAAAAGCAGTTCCTACTCCTGTGAGGTTTCACTCACCTGGTTTCAATTCCTGTGCTTCCAGGTGCACAAACTTAGTACCAGCTACACCCATGGAGAACACCCATGGACAGCAGACCTTTCAGCAAGGCTTGTTGAGGTCAGACATCAAAACTGGAGTTGCCCAAGTGGATACACTCAAGAAGATTCACAACAGGCTCAGGGATAAGGCGAACCTACGAGACATACAAGCCACAACAGAGATAAGAGATGGGGTAGTGAATCAACCCATGATCAGAAGCCAGAACCACAAAACAATCATGAGTAGTACTGGCAGATGCCCTTACCTGGGTAGAAGCTTGACAGTTTCTGACCTCAAGACTCCCACCTGGAGTAACAGGTATTTGACCTTCACAGACCAGCCCACACCTTGCTGCCTTCATCCTCTTCTTCAAGTGACCTGCTTAACATGGATAGATGGAGACCCCATAGTAGTACAGGCCAAAGAAAGTGGTCTTGGTGGTTAAGGCAGATTCTTGAGGCAAAGGAAAAGTATTTTTCTTTTATTTCCTACGACCACTGCTCTTGTGGACACTATTGCTGATGTATGCAACACATAACAGGAAACCTATGACTTCTTTCCAGCTCTTCTCTCTTCTGGACACTGCACCTCAAAGTTTGACAGAATGTCTAGGAGTTCCATTCAAGCACAGTGACCACCTCAGGCACCAAAATCTTGACTTTCAGTGCCATGGATACAGAGAACAACAAGAAACTGGAGGAAGTTTCAAAGGCCCAGGGACTGATAGCATCACTTAGCAGAGCTCCAGTCCTCTTTCTGTGAATGACCTGTACATATTAGCCAATACTATAATAGAAGACGAGCTGTGATGTTCAGAGTATGTCAGATTTGGTTTCTTTCTCAGACCCAAAGGATTTTTTCTTGCCAGATGTGAATCATCTGTTCCTTTTCATGAGGGCATGGCGAAGGAACTATGGGGAATCTAAATCAGCAACCAAGAAGGTAGCAGTGAACTCTGGGAGGGTTGGTTCTACACCTACCCACAGACCCAATACCAGATGAACCAGGGCAAAGCAGCAGGAGGGATTATTAATGCCTGGCCTAGTTTCTACATCCTAGAAACTAGGGGCAGAGAACTCCAGAAGAACAACATACCATGCCACACCTGCAACAGCATCTCTAGCTAGAGGGCAACAGTTGCACTTTAAAGTTGAGTAAGGCAGTCTCTAATTGCTAGTGTAGTCTTGAGATCAATCAAGAGTTGTTCAAAATGAAGAAGATAAAACCAAAGGACTTCAGAGGTAAAAGAAAAGTAAATAACGTAGTTTGATTTCATTACTTCCACTCTATGAAAATCAGCTGATTTTGTCTAAATTATAAATATTAGCCCCAAGACTACTTGAAGACCTGCATTAGAAATGATTAATAGGACTAAAGCTGTACTAGATTTAGAGGACTAAATTGGACTTGCAGTCTTTACAACTCTCTCAATGATCATCTGTAAATATTTAGTGCATAAAAGTACATAAAAGTAATAGTATTCAGGATGACTTAATTTTTTTTTCCAAAGTTTCTTTGAAAATGATTAAATCCTATTATGGGAGGGTTGAAAAACATAATTCATCCAAAAACCTCTTATATTAATGAAATAGTTTAATATAAATGACTATTATGCATATATTTTTTGGAATTGCTTTAGAGCTGAATAAGAGCGAAAACTCAAGTTAAAACTTTATCATATATGCTTCTCAATTGTTGAAGCTCATTATCAGTGTTAGCCAAATGGTACTGCATTTAGTTTTTATCTTGTTCCAGAACTGTCTGCTGCTGCAGAAGGATTTCTTTAGGTCAGTCAGGCAATGACATCAAGAAGAGAGCTTGTGCTAAGAAGATAGTAATATTCACCCTTTTTTTCACTCCATAATTAGTAAGAGGACCTCTCCTAACATGGGGCTGTAAGGACACAACACATACCAGGAGGGATATCATATGGAATGGGTCGTTTGAGAAGTGCCAAAGCCACTGATAACTTTCTGTATACTACATATATTAAAGATGGTACCTGATAAGTCAGAAAATTGATTCCTATCATCTGCCTGTAACTGATTTTTATCTGACTGATTAACAACTACCCGTAAAACTAATTTCTGAGTTTTTATTTTCTAAACTGAAAAGCTTTATTTAAAAGCTGTACAATTTGGGTAATGCAAATAATATATATTTTAATAAAATTAATGGTTTTCTCTAATTAGCTTTTCTCGATGTTATTATAGTTGTGCATGAGACAGTTTCTGCAATTACATACACATGCAACTTAAGCAACTGCTTATTATTTTTGAATCAGCTGAGTTTTAGTCAGGATATTGTGACTGTTTAGGTTTTTCTAATAAAATCTTAACTGTTCACTCTAAAAAATTTCCTGAAACTAAGGAGTAAGGAAGATTTAACGTATAAAGATTCCTTACAGTGGAGGAATCATTTTACAGCTGCCATCACTGCAACTTAAGAAGAATAAGAATAAGAATTTAAGATTTAGGCCAAAAGCCAAGCGCTGGGACCTATGAGGTCGTTCAGAGCTGAAAAGAAAATTGAGAGTAAAGGAGGTTTTAAAGGTGTAACAGGCAGAAAACCTTGCAGTTGCACTATAAATTGTTAGGAGAGGGTGGAAAGAAAGATGAGAGAATATGAATGGGTACAGTAAAAGGAATGAAAGGGGTTGCAGGGATGCTGCAAAGAACCTTCAGTAATGCTTACAGTGCACTGCATGAGCGCACTGATGGCACTACACCCCTTATGGACAGAGTCAACAGATTGTAAACTCATGAGGGCTCCAAAGAGAAATCAGCCTGCAGAGAAACAAAGGAAAAGTTGATAAGTAATTATATAGAAAATAAAACCAATACACCTGACTTACGATAGATGTCAGCAGAGAGCAGGAATGAATGCGCCTCACTTGAACATTTGGAGATCAGAATATTCCACAACTGCACTAGGCACAACTATTCCATATTTTAGTTATGCATAGCCAAAATAAAACTCCTAAAAGACTGATACGACACATTTTTGGCAGCAGCAGCCTGCAGTGTTGCAAGGAAAAACAGCTAGGTGAGATGAAGAGTGAAGAGGATATTTGTTGCTGTAGTACATTTTATGCAACAAACACAAACTCACTTTACATCTACCCCACAAATCAATGTTAAGAATTGGCAAAATACACTTGACTGATGACTTAACTTTCCGAATTTGAGATGAGGGTCAGCACCCAAAGACCACACTCAAGAAAAGTACTCCAAACAAGGAAAAAACCTAAAACCCTTTGATATAATCACTGCATTATAAATTTCAAAAAATTTCTGGAACATACCAAATTCTTGGGAAATAAAGGAAGCAGTATTATGTATATGTTTCTCAAAAGTCAATTTCATATCAAAAGTTACACCTAAAATCTTAAAAGTCACTGACATTTAATATTAACTCTACCATTTCTATGTAAATCAGGGTGCAAGGCAGAAGTGTTCTGGATCAACTAACTACCACACTGAGTTTTAGAAGGTTTAAGCCTCATGCCCCAAAGTCTACTCCACTCATGAATATGTACCAGATCTCTATTCAAGGCTTCTGCAACCATACACCTAAGGTGTGGAGAAAGAACAACAGCATCATTGGTGTGTGTAATCAATTTGTTCTCAAGACCTTGCCACATGTCCTTAGTACAGATAATAGTAAAGGTACAAGAACATTGCCTTGAGGAGCATCTGAAATGACATTATTTGCTAAAGTACTGGCCATCAACACAGACCCTTTGGGTTCTGACAATAAGAAATTCATACAAAAATTAATCAAAAGTTCCACCAATTTCCAATAACCTTAGCTTGTACATAAGTACTTTATGATTCATGATGGTCAAAGGCTGCACTAAAATCTAAACTAACCATGCTTATCTCTGCATCGTCATCAAGAGCACTCTGCAAAACTAAGATAGTTTACTAAAGAACTGTTAGTTTTTATAATTTTTCATTTCATCCAAGTAACATTCTAATTTATCTAGCTTCACAAGGTACTGTATTTCCCACCATATAAGACATACCAGAGTATGCTGCACCTATAATTTGACATGGTATATCTAAGAAAAATTAAAATGACACAATTTAGCAACTGTTTGTTTGCAACTGTTTGTTGGCATCACTGTTTACCAGTGAAAATTCATGTCAGCGAGGCTGACAACACCGTGTTTTGTCAGTGTAAGGTGTTAGTACCAAAACAACAATAGCCATCTCATATCTACAGCATCAAAATGATAGTCTAGCAGATTTTATGTTCAATTTTGGTTTTAATATTCAACTGATGATATATTTACACTCGGAAGAAAAGAAAAAAATGTTACAGTAATCAAATAAGTCACAGAATGTTGGGGAACAAATACTGTATACTGTATAATCATGTATCATCTAATCTTGTGTATTTTGCAACCCTTAAAATTTTGTCCTTAAAACATGATTTCATCACATATCTTGTGTTCCATTTTTAGTAGATTACCCTACGCTATGCTTAATGTACAAGTTTAATTTTTGGTAAATTATACTTGGCTAGGCTCACTATACCTGTCTCAACTTCAGTAGATTCCACTGATAATCATATTTTATCCAAGTTAGTTTTAGATTATTTAATACCACCAGAAGTTTATGTTTGGAAGGCTAAATACAAATATCACACATTAAACCTGGGTTACGAAACTTATGGCTAGTCAAATAATTCATTACCATTTCTTATAATTTAACCACTTAATTTCACATAAAACACTGGCTTAAACAACAGCAGTTACTGACAGACATAAGCCTAATCAAGAAATAGCTGTTTGCCAATGTTAATTACTATAACTATTGCACGTTTACTGAGAGAGTTGCGTTACAATCATCAACTTGTTAAAAATTGCCAATTCTTAATGTAAAGTTTTTTATATAATAAATTTTTATTCATCCTTCACACCATCATTTTGCAATGAAGATATCTGTAAAACTCAGTCAGCTGATGATTCTGAGGATGTAAACGTTACCATAATGCAAATGGCACATGACCACAATGTTAGTATTTTATATAATTCAATGATGTGATGATTACACATCCAATTTAACTGGATATAATAAGCAAAACAAAATTTTATTAAATTATCATCACTCTAAATACAACTGTACTATTTGACTTTTGCAAATAGATGTTCAGTGTAACAGCACAACTGTGGCCAACAGTTCACACACATATTTTGCATCTTGTATGGTGTGATCTAAAATTGGGTTAAAAATTGTTTTGAAAGGTCCCATGATACATGAATATTATGGTAACATATGGCCATTGAATTATGGCAATGAAGTTTTAATATTTTAGCATCACTGATTTATAATCATTATCTAATAATTTATAAGAATGTATATTTCATTCTAGGGGTGTATGGGAACTATTGAGTCAAACAGTTGCGTTCAGGTGTTACCTAGCACTGATTACCATAACTCCAAGGCCTACCCAAACCTAACCATTGGGGGTATTAAACACAGAGTGATTTTTTAAAGATTTTTGGGGGGAGAAAAGTGACTTATATGGCAGGAAATGCAGTACAGTATCATTATTTTGTAAGGGAAGGCAAGGTCTCCTAATTTGAGAGTTTGTTTTGGGCTAGCTACTGCCCCTCAGGATTTCACCAGGATGCTCATGCAGCTGATGCATGTGAGAATTAAAGGCTCAGCAGACACCTGGATAACTGAACTGTGATACTGTCTTTAACAGTAGAACTTTTGCAACATCTACAGTGATTTCTTCAGTTATGTCATCTACTATTTCAGTAGAAAGTAAACAAAAGAAGATAGGGAACTCACTTCTCATCTCATCCTGTAAAGGAAAAATCTGACGTAGAAATATTAATGATGGAGATAATGGGTAAATATATACATGTTAGAGGCTATAACCACTTACATCTTTCATTTCGTCACTGATAACTATAACTTCATCACTGATAACTTCATCACTGATAACTATAACATCTTCTGAAGGACTCTTCTCATCACATTCTTGGGATGGGCCTGGTGGACTCCTCCAGTTAGTATCTTTGGGATCATTACTTCCAAGTTTAAGCTGCTTTTGAACCAGATGAGTATCTACCTTCACAAACTTTTCTGAAAGAAAAATATTCCAGGTAAATTTTTCACATAACACAATAAAATGGTATTGTACCTAACGGCTAGGTAAATTTTAAAAAATACCAGCATTCTTTGTACCAATTAAGGTCAAATTATGCCATGCTTCTTATTACTGTATGGTAGAGTCTAGTAATTATGGACTTTAAGAAGATTTAAGTGTCTCTTAACAGTTTCTAACAATGAATGTTTGTTGCCAGTAAAATGTTTTCAGGCTTAACTTGGGTAGCTGTATAACTACTTCAATCTTGTAGCAGACAAGCCCTATGAAAGTCTAGCAATGTGACTTTGATCTCATTTAACAATTTTATAATACATTGCAAAGCCTTGTATCCAGAATCCTTTTATATGTCAATGTCACTTACCTAGATGTTTGTGAGTAAAGAATATAAAATAAAAAACATGCATCAAACGAATTTGAGATCACTACCAAATTCCTTCCCTTTGCCACTTGATTATAACCTGCAGTGGCCACCAGAAGTGCTAGCAACATTCATCCCACACTCTGCTGGACTTAAGAAAACACATGAGTAAACACAACCACATACAATACTTTGAGTACTATTGGGCATCTGATCATGCATCACTCCTGTATTTGCATTGTTTTTTTATTGCATTTCAGTGTTACTGTTTCCATGTTAAACTGTGCTTCTGATTGGCCAACCTAAGGTGAAACATGACCAATCTAAGGTGAAACATAAGAAAGTTATTTTAAACCTGAAAGAAAAATTACATTTGTGAAATGGTTGAGAAAGGAGAAAGCTACAGGATCTTGATGACAGAATTTACTATAGGATCATCTACTCTGATATCAGAAAACAAAGGAACTGAAATAATTTTTTGCTAAAACAGAAGCCCCCCAAAGCTGCAGAAAATTGTCATATAATGTATTCTAATGTTGCAGATCTAGATCAAGTAATGTATGAATGGTTTTGTTTGAAATGTACACAACGAGTAAATCTGACTGGGCCTATGTTACGAGAAAAGCTGCAGAACTTCACAAAATGACAAACATTACAACCGGGTGCAGTTTTTTACTAGATGCCTGAAACATTTCATGAACAGACACAGTATACAGGTAGATGTGGAAATGTTCTGAAGACCAAGATTCAGCTAATGATTTCATCAATACTTTTGGCAAAATTGTTGCAGAGCACAATCCAACTCATCAAATTTATAATGTAAGATTCAAAATTAGTAGCAGAGAAACAAAAGCAAGTTTCTGAATTTTAAAAATACCATTGATCAAATCACTATTCTCATTTGTACTAATGCTACTAGTCATCATGTGAGATTACTCGTCACTGGTAAGTTATGAAAGCCTATATGTTTCAAGAACGCTATTCACCTTTCTGTTAATTGCCAAAACAATTCTAGTTCTTGGCTGACTTCTGAAATTTTTCGTTCCTAGTGTTAAGGATAATTCAAAAGCTTTAAGGACTTTCCAAAATAGTAAAGTTGTGTTACTTTTAGATAATTGCAAAGCCCCAACCTCCCACTGAAGATTTGGTGAACAGAAACACCTTTGTTGTTCATCTCCCTCAAATGTAATAAGCTTGTTGCAACCAATGGACCAAGTATAATCCAGAATTTTGAAATAAATTACAAGGTATTTTTACACCATTTGTTGCATACAATTTCTCAATTCAAATGAATTTCGGTGTCAAGGATGCAGTTTACGCTGGAAAAAATTGTGGTCTCTGGCAATCATTACTGACAAGGTAGTACGCAGTCTCAAAAAGGTGCAAGTGTGGAACATCTTACACTTGCTCAAGAGTCTAATTTTAATCAAGATGCTGTTGATGCTTGGCTGGAAGAAGATTCTGATTTACCAGTCACCATACCTCTCAATGAAGATGCAACCACTTACAATCTTGAGGAAAAAAAAAAGACAACAGTGATGATGACCATACACAGACTAACATGGTGCTGTCATCAGCCATGCTCATACATGAATTTTCACTGATAAACAGTAATGACAGTAAACTCTTGCTAAATGGTTAAAATTCCCAGCTCAGTGATAGTTACCATGTGAATAACATCTTTGGTGAATCTGTTAAAGTAATGAATAGCTTTATGGTGAAGCCATAATTTGTATCAAGAAAGTGGAGGTGTTAGCTGGTAATGTTTGGTGCACTTTCTGTGAAACATGGCTGCATGCAAGCAACCTGACCTGTGCAGGGAGTAAACAGCCCCTTCAACCAACAGTTTCTTATACTGTTTCCAGTTCACAGCTGTTTGGGGTAAGAGAATTATGACTCGTCTGCATCAGTGGATGTTACGAGCACAGAAGGGTAGAAGTAACATATGGTATCACAGTCATAATTTTTCAGCAATTCAGAATAACCAGTAGCCTACAGTCTTGGGCCAAAGCTGAGGAAGGCTATAAAGTTCATGAAAAATGAATTTCTCATTTTTCTTAAATATAGCTTGCCAAATTATATGGAAATGGAATTTAAAATTTTGGCCAAAGGCCAAGCACTGGGACCTATGAGGTCATTCAGCTCTGAAAGGGAAACAGAGTAAAAAGGTTTTAATGGAATAACAGGAGGAAACCTCACAGTTGTAATATGAAACAATTCTTAGAAGAGGGTGGAAAGTAAGATGGAAGAGACAGAATATGAACAGAGGTACAATAAAAGGAATGAAAGGAGTTGCACCTGGGAACTGAAGGGACACTGCAAAGAAACTTCAGTAATAATGCCTATACATAGTGCACTGCATGAGGTGCACCGACAGTACTAACCCCTTTCAGGGCTTGTTAAATTAAAGGTGTGTCTTATATTTCAGGAAACATGGAAAGTAAGAATAAATACAGAAAAGTTACTGTACAGTTGCTCTGGAAATTTCTGACACACCTTTCAGTGAATTTCGTTCCACAAAAGATATTATTTTCTTTTTCAAATCATCGAGAATAAGATTAATATGCATACAAACAATATTGTATATAAAATTGGGAGAAAAATAATGTGAATTAACAAAATTTAATGAAACATTTCAAAAACCAAAACTATCGTTTGATGAAATTAGAGAATTGAAATACAGAGCATGTTCATCTTCAAAATCTCAAAAACTGTGAGCATTTACTTTCACTATTACATTAGAATATTTATGTTTAATACTCAAATAATTAGATTATTGTTGATATCTATATATACTCATATTTGAGTGACACTGGTCTTCATGACGTCACCCATTGCGTGGGCGGGAAAACAAACCATTTAATATAAATCAGTAGACTGTCAACTTTATCATGATGAAGTTTCACTGTTGGCATTCCAGGAAAACACGGCAAGCTTTGATTAAATTACATGAGGAAAGGGTTACGTGGGTACAAGCTGAATCAAAACAACTAATGTGTTGAATTTAAAAATGGTAGGAATAATAATAGTCCAAGTAAAAAGGTGTAATTCAAGATGAATTTTAGCTTTCTTTTTATTGTAAGTCTATTATAGCAATCATGCTGCTTCATTTCATTATTTCCATTCATAAGAACGAAGGTTTTATTGTCATAACGTCTATCACAAGAATTGGGCATTTGTCCAATTTTGGGTCTATTATAAAGATTAAACCTTTATACTTCTTTTTATAGGTCTATTATAAAAATGACACTATTGTATATCATTATAGGTCCATAATAAGGATTTAATCTTTATATCACTATAGACCATTCATATGAATTGGATATTTGTATCAGTAGTATAGGTCTATTATATGAATCAAGGCTTTACAGAGCTAATATTATATTCAGTGCATATTTTAGAGATACTTTGTTTTATTCTAGTAGTGTTTCCTTTGGTAACAATCCATCTATACTTCACACAGAAGTTAAATGTAAATTACTATTTGAATACTTTTGTATACACAGAGGTTGGGAGTAGGCCTAGGATCTATGCTCGTTTTCTTCTTGATTATAATTTTCATCACCTTTTACTACTGTTTTATCACTTTTAGCTATTACCTGAAAACATCCAACCATCATGGAAGACGGGAAGAATTACTGTAGCATCCCCATAGAATGGATGGCTGCCAGTGGTCCAGGGGAACTTGCAAACACTGACTTACAAATGAACAGTTCCCAATATATTAGCAAGCTACAGAAAGTTTTGGTGGCATCAGTGAGGGCCCTGCTAATCCCCAGGCCAGAACCAATACAGGCAGTCCCTGGTTATCGGCGGGGTCCCGTTCTGAGGGTGTGATGGTAACCGAAAATCGCTGCTAACTGAAAATTGGTGACTTTCGGCACTTTTTTGGTGAGTTTCGGGGCTTATTGACATCGAAAAGCACTGATTTTCGGTTATCGGTGCCTCTGTTAGGTATGTATCAGCACCAATACCCAATTATCGGTGCTGGTAAGCAGAAATCGGCGATTTTCGTCACTAAATGAAGCCGTAAAACCGAATCACCAAGCCGTTAACCAGGGACTACCTGTATATGTAGTCATGGACAACTCTTCTGTTAATAATGCTGCCCAAATTGTAAAAGAATGGTTTAGAGAACATCCGCAAGTAATCAGAACTGAATGGCAAACAAAGCCGCCTGACTAAAATGCCATTAACCCTCTGGCGATCCGATGATGCGAAACCGTGTCAATAAATTTTTTGCCATAAGTGCTCCGAAGACGCGATTTCTGCGTCATCCGTGAGTTATTTTCAGGGGAAATTCACCAAAAACAAAAGTCATCCAAAGAAAACGAGGACTGGGCCATTGCGTGGGCAGATCTTGGACTTACAAGAAAACGTAAACAGGTAACCGATAGGTATCGCGCATGCACCACAGTCCTCCCCCAACTAAAGCACTGCACCTCCTATTGTGACCAAGTTCAACACGTCTTTTTAGCACTCACATTTTTTGCTTTGTTGTCATTTATCTGCGTTTGTGAAGTGCTTTCGCTTTTGCTATTGTTATAAAAGTGTTTGCAAGTGATTGTTGAGTATTTTGAATAATATTTCAAGTGTTTTTTGATAAGATAAATAGGAATTTACTTTTTTTTTACATATATTTGTCTTTCAACAACATTTTACGTCTTTCAGCTTCAACTGCTCAATTTTTCTGGGAACACTTATTGCTTTTATGGGCCATTTTATAGAAAATTTATTTAGCTTTCCATTGCAATTTTCACTTTTTTCTTAGCATTATTCATTACTGAGTAATTATGAAAAATGTAAGCGTAAATATGAGCACTCAAGAACCCAGTCGAGCCCGCAGTTCGGCCAAAGGTTTACGAGTGTGTGAGTAATTTTTTGTACGCCTGTTTGTGCATCTGTAAATAACTTCAATGTGCATGTATTATACATCATTCAAATGGCCATTCTTTGTACTTTATCGTGCTGAATGGCAAAATGTAAAAATATCAACGTTTCTATATAACAATCTTTAGCGAACACTTGACTTTATGTGAAAAAAACAAAACTTACGACTTTGAGCTTCAATTGCTCAATTATTTACTAGGAACACCTATTGATTTTAAGTAATATATATACAGGAAATTTATTCAGTTTTCCATCGCAGTTTTAACTTTTTTTTTGGCATTATTTATTACCGAGCAATTACAAAAAATGTCAGCGTATATATATACGCGTTGAATGCCGTAGTTCGGCCGGAATTTATGCATGCGTAGATAACTTTTTGTACGCCTGTTTGTGCATCTGTAAATAACGTCAATGTGTATGTATTATATATCATTCAAATGGCCATTCTTTGTACTTTACCATGCTGAACAGCAAAACGTAAAAATATCAACGTTTATATATAAAACTCATTGCTGTATTTTTTCTAAGAAAAAGAAAAAAGATTGCCCATAATCTAACGACAATTTCTCAATTTTATTCTAACAATACATATATCGTTATTTTGTGCATTTTATAGGAAGTTTATTCAGCTTTCTAATGCCACCTTTATTTTTTTTTCTATCTTTATTTCTTACTTAGATTGCTTTCACGTGAAATTTCAAACATTTCCACACAACTTTACTTATAAAATAAACTCCTCAAACCTAATTATTATATTTTTCATGATTATTTCAAAGAAATATCTACGATTTTCCTTAAAAATTTCACGTTCATCATGTCTTTTTTTTATTATTTTTAAGCCTTGCAAAGATTTTCTGATTGCTTTAGAAAAAATTACATCATTTGCCGACATCATAAAACAAACCAGAAGCCTCTATCAGTTATAGTTTGGACGTATCGATTTTTACAAAGAAACTTTTCCACGCGAGCCCCACTTTT